>NW_015640047.1:89343-103047 GCF_001515625.1 Sinocyclocheilus rhinocerous
ATAGCCTTGAGTCCTCTGATCTCCCCTCTCCGTTGGGGGTCAAGACTCACTCCTTCTGAAGTTGGCCTTTGGGTGGGATGTCCCCGCCTACTTTGTCAGGTGCCTACCTGCTCTCTGCGCCACTCATGTCTCCGTTCTCTCGCTTTAGCTGAGCTCTTCCACACTAGGCAGGAAGTTGTAAGTCTGGCGGCGTGGGAATTCTCGTTCCCGTAGTATTTCGATGCAGCTCGAGATCCTGAAGGGGAACGTCTCCAGGTTACGCATGTAACCATGGTTCCCCAAAGGGAATGAGACGCTGTGTCTCAGGGCCATACTTCCGGCATCCCTGTCAGCGCTTGCGTCATTCCTAGAAGCTGACGCCGGTTGCACCGCACGTGCTTTTAAGCTTCCTGGTCGTTGCGTCACCCCGCCCGTGACGTCTCGCCCATCCATTGGACTGATTACACAAGTGATTCAGAGTGTGGTCACGCTGAAGGTGTTCCCGTAGCGTTTCGACGTAGCATCTCGTTCCCTTCGGGGAACCATGGTTACATTGTGTAACCTGGAGACGTTTTCCTTGTTCCCCTGTTGTGTTCTTAGTCATCTTTAGTTTTCATAGTTTCTGATTACTCCCTCGTTCATTTCCAAAGTCACTAATTAGTTCTCACCTGTTCTGATTCAGTTAACCCTCTGGGGTCCAAGGGTGTTTTGGGGCCCTGGAAACGTTTTGACTTGCCCTGACATTTGTGCTTTTTTAGTTGCTTACAAACATTTGAATTTCTAAAGTTTAATAACACTGTAATCAGCACAAACAGTGCTACAATCATATGTGAGCAGCATGTATATACGTGATTGTGTTTTTGAGAAAACAAGGTTTATGCGTGCTTAGTGAAAAACTAAAATGTTAAAGTCACTGAAATAAGGCCATAAAACACATACAGAACACTTATTCACAAGACTTTTGAGAACTGGATCTTGAAGTCTAGAGTTTTTGCTTCAAAATTATGTGAAAATCATCTTACTCACTCATTTACGGAAAACAATATATTGATTTAAATTTTGTAAGACACTTTTTGTGTAGACAAGGTATATGCGAGGAGGCGTGAATGATCATGCATAATGCTGTGATTCACACCTGAGAAGACAAAGGCCTGCATAAAGAGCTGTCAGGTGTGTGACTCCAGCGAACTCAAAACTGAAAGACACGTGTGCCTTTCTTGTGCAATTATGCCAGTGATGCAGCCACAGTCCTAAACGAAAATTTAATCATCTGTTCCTTAGATCTTCTTCGTGTTTAATAAATAGCTTTGCATATATCGTGTGTAATTCTTGATCAGCGCCTGACAACTAAAGTCTCGATGGGTCGTATACCAAAGTAACCAAATGTTTCCACATTGACATTTCAGCAGTTTGGCACAACAACATAATATTCTCTCTCATTTCAGCAGATTTGAGGATCATGATTCTTGGTAAATCTGATGTGGGAAAGACTGCAACAGCAAACACCATCCTGAGTAGAAATGCGTTTAGAGCGGAGGCACAATCTGATACTTTAACCTGTGAGAAACAAGATGCAGTAGTTTCTGGAAGGAATATCTCAATCATTGACACTCCTGGATGGTTAGATGCTCCGTGGTACAAGCACTTTCAGGATGAACTCAAGCGTGATATTGATAAATGCTTAGAAATGTCTGCTCCTGGTCCTCATGTGTTTCTGCTGGTCATTAGACTGAATGGGATATACACCGAGGAAGAGAAAAACACAGTGAAATGGATTCAGACGAACTTTGGAGAAGACGCAGTATGTCACACTTTTGTTGTGTTCACTCATGTGGATTTGCTGAAGGATGAATCACTGGATCAGTATATCAGAAAAAGCCCTGATCTACAGTCACTGATGGACAGCTGCGGTGGCAGATTTCACTCATTCAACAATCAGCACAGAAACAACCAAAATCAGGCCACAGAACTGCTGGAGAAGATCGAACTGATTAAAGACAATGGAGGAGCCGAAAGAAGAAACAAGAGGAGATGAGACATGACAATAGTCAAGAGGACACAAAGAAGAACTTACATGATCTGACAAGAGAAACAGATGAACTCTTAACACTCATGATGGGTCTCGAGATGAGTGAGATGGCTCTGAGATTGTCACAAGTGAGGGAAATGGCACACAACAATCTGTCAAAACAAGGTAACTGGCAAACAATTCATGATTTCATTCCTAACATGTCAGAGACGATCTTGTGGTTCTGCATGTTACGTGAGTTAGCTGAAATCATGCATTAGTAAATCACATGGGAGCCTAATTTAAACTGAAGTAAATGGGATGTTTTGTCTGACTGTGCATTATAGGTTTCACTGCTAAATTTCATACTGGCAGAGGACCCAGCCTTTTCAAATTCTTAATAACCTCATATATCTCTCTAACTAACAGATCTGAGGATTGTGCTGCTGGGTTTTCTTACAGCAGGTAAGAGTGCAACAGGAAACACCATCCTGGGCAGAAATGTGTTCAGTTCGAGTTTTATGACAACCACTAGGAGCTGTGAGAAACAAGAAGCAGTGGTGTATGGAAGGACCATCTCAATAATAGACACTCCTGGACTGTTAGATCCATTCTTATTCAGGCACATTCAAGATCATAATGAGTCTGATGTTGAGAAAAGCTTAGAAATGTCTGCTCCTGGTCCGCACGTGTTTCTGCTGGTGATCGGCGTGGAAGGATTGGCAAGGGTGGAAAAGAACCCAGTTAAATGGTTCCAGGAGAACCTTGAAAAAGATGCTTTAAATCACACTGTCGTTCTTGTCACTCATGCTGATTTGCTGGATGCAGTGATTGATGAACCTCTGAATGAGTATATCAAAAAAATCAAGGACCTAAAATCACTGATAGACAGCTGTGGTGGCAGATATCACGCATTAAACAACAAGGACAGAAACAATCAAGGTCAGGTCACAAAGCTGCTGGAGAAGATTGATGAAATGGTGCAGAGAAACGGAGGGAGGCACTACACCAGACAAAACATCTTTAAAAGACAAGATGATACAGGTGGTTGTGAAATTCAATAAAACCCATTAAGATGAGGACCATACCTGACTCTAATTATTGCTACAGTGGTCATTCTGAGCAGTTTTGAATCAGTTTCGCCTTACTGGTATACTTCAGTTTTACATATTTAAACCACCAACTGTTATTTTACCCAGAAAACTGGTGAAAAGATCTAACCAAGGTGTACCTACATATGCATTAAGGAGAAAAAAAGTCAGGACCTATCAATATTTAATGGTCCATTGATTTACAATGTAAATAATACTAAATAATGTAATGAGTCTGTTTATGTCACAAGCTAGTCATTTATAATGGGCCACCTTGTTCCTGCTAAGTCAGAGTACTTTTTCATTTTCTGAAACAAATAATCTTTAATAAAAAAAAATTCAAATTTTTCTCAAATGCACTAAATGAGGTAAGCTAAATAATCTTGTTTTCTGTTTCAAATAAGATTATTTTGCTTACCCCATTGGCAGATTATTTTGTTTGTTCTAAGCAAAAATTCACTTAATTTTGACTTGTTTTTTTCGGAAAACAAGACAATAATTTGTACTTGTCTAGAAAACCCTTCTTGATTTAAGAATTTTTTGATATTTTGGCTGAAAACAAGACAAAAAAAATAAGTAAGAAAAGCATTTTTTTGCGGTGTTAAAGAAAGGGTGTTGAATAAGGCTAACATCATTGTGAATGATAAGAGGCATCCTTTATCTTCTACTTTTGAATTGTTGCCATCTTACCGACAACATTGTGTTCCCAGAAGCTCGAAAAAACAGGTCAAAATTATCTTTTATTCCCCCAAGCAATTCAATTTGTAAATAGTTCTTCCTCTAGTGGTAACTGATGGTTAGCTAGACTTATTTTAAATTAGATTTATTATTATTAAATTATTGTTTACATTTATATATGCCAAATGTGAATTGTTAAATGTGTGTGTGTGAGTGTATGCTGCAAACGTACTTTCCCTATTGGGATAAATAAACTGAAACTGAAACTACAGTAGTAGCCTTATGGAGTTTATAGATGGCATAAAGGGGTTCAAACGTCATATTCACACATGCAATAAATTCACATATTAACAGATTGCAACTTCAAAATACAAGCACGAGCCATGCATGTGTAGCATCCTAGAACTGGTTAACTTTTGAGTGCAAACAAAATACAAAAATTAAATAAAATTAGTATTAATATTTAAACCTAAACTACAATTTATAGGTCTGCTTATAAACAAACTTAAAGGAATTAATATATGAACTGGAGACGTTTTGTATCTATAAATATTTTACAATTGAGATGCAAATCTCTTGCAATCGCATACAATACATACTTACAAACTGACCAAACTGGTTTGATATATATAGCCTAGTTCAGAAGGAGGAGTAATGAGAGAAGAATGAGTTTACCATCAAAAATAGATTCCTTCTAGAAGCTGAAGTACCTGCAGCAATGTAGCCTATTTCAGGTTTGCCAGAATTGCAAGTACATAGAGTCTTTTTATTTATTTTTTTCCATGAGAACAGGTTAAGAACGAGTGAGGTAAAATGAACGGGTGAGTCACCCTCAGTGACACTCATGAGAACCGGATCTGCCAGAGACCAACAAAAGACTCCACCCAAAAGAAGAATTATATTCTTTCAAGCTAAAACTTCAGCAGAATCATGGCAACACCATGATGAAGCACCATGTGAATGACGTATGTAATTTCTTGGACTTCTGCGCAGCCTCCATCCCCACACCCCTTTAGTTCCTCCACCGACTGTAAACGCTTAGAAGCAACTTTACACAAACAATATCTACCAGACTATAGAAGAAATGTTTCAACAGGTAAAATCAATGCTAATTCTCAATACACTGACCAATGACATTTATCATTTACACTAAAACCTTGAAACTGGTGACATCACCGGACTGAATAATAGGTGGACGTCCAGTGCATGAAAAAGATGATTCTTCAGGTAAATGTTAAAGCTAAGTTATTTAAATCATGTAGTAATGATTGAGCTTACTTGTCGAGAAAGCTTGGCTTCTTCATTGAATCAACAATTCATTCAAAATCCACCTTGAAAATGCGATGCCAGCGTTCATTCTAGTGTCATGCTCTCTATTTTTATTTTCACAGGTCTTCATATTTTGGGAATAATATCCATCTATGGTGAAATGATTACCTCTGTAATATTCAAACTATATTCCCACTCAAACCGTTCATTACAGATAGTCACGCCCCAGACTTATACCATTGAGCTGAATGGGTTGTTAAAACATCAAACAAAACCAGGGTCAAATAAAACCAACTCTGGCCCTCGAGGTCCACTTTCCCGCAGAGTTTCGCTCCAGTCCTAATCAAACACACCTGAACAAGCTCATCAAGCTCTGCAGGATCACTAGAAAGTTACAGACTGGTGGGTTTGATCAGGGTTAAAGTTAAACTCGAAAGTGGACCTCGAGGGCCAGAGATGAGAACCCCTGAAAAGTGTCACAGAGCATAGCGTTTACAGTTTTGAGGGAGGTAAACCCACAAAGAACTTGTAGTTATGACTGCACATTAAAATAAATAAATAAGTTCCTAAATGGTTGACAGGCTGAAAGCTACTTTAATTGACGATTACTGACAATGGGAATTGCAAAATTAAAACATTTTTCCTTTATTTTTAGTCTGAAATCATATAACATTTTTAACATTCTTGTTATGTTTGATGAGCAATAAAATGTTTAGGTCCAGCCTAATAAATAATTAGGAAAAATACATTATATATTATAGAAATCCACTATTATTGTTAGAATCTGTTGAAGACAATTAAAAAAGGATTTCCCAGCTGTTTGTTGGTATTGCTTTGCTGTTGTTGTTCCAGATGTTCTTCATCCTTCAAGTCCACTTTTAACTACTGCTGCAGCTGCTAGCGCTCCTACGACAAAAACAAGCACTCCTTTCCACCAGTTTAGCGGGTTTTCTTTGACTTTCTCCTCTTTCCCGCTGTCAATATCTTCCTGATATTTCACAAATGTCTCATTAGTGCAGTGCTTCCCTCCATTTCTCTCCAGCATCTTCTCAATCTTCTCCAGCAGTTCAGAGACCTGAGAGCGGTTCTCGATGTTTTTATTGTTGAATGAGTGAAATCTGCCACCAAAACCCTCAGTAAACGCCTGAAGATCTGGAGTGTCTCTGATAAACTCATCTAATGGTTTTCCCTTCAGCTGATTAGCGTGAGTGAACAGAATGATGGTGTGACGTAAAGCATCTTCTCCGATGTTCTCCTGAATCCATTTCACTGTGTTTTTCTCTTCATCTGTGAATCTATCGCTCAGTCTGATGACCTGCAGAAACGCATGAGGACCAGGATCCGTCATCTCCACACACTTTTGTATTTCGGCCTGCATTTGGTCTCTCGTCATGGATGGATCAAACAGTCCTGGAGTGTCGATCACTGAGATATTTCTTCCAAAAACACCTGCTTCTTGTTTCTCACAGGTTTGACTGCTTGATGGGAGACTCGTGTTGATTTTGAACGTATCTCTGCCCAGGATGGTGTTCGCTGTGGAGCTCTTTCCTGATCCACTTTTACCCAGAAGAACAATCCTCAGATCAGACACTGTGAAGAAAAAAAGTTAGTTAACTTAACAACATATGTCAATAAACTGGTGTAAATGATCAAGTTACAAGTTATAAACAGCTAAATATTGACCTTTTATTGAATTATGTTCTGGTGTCGTTTTCATCTCCTGCCCGATCAAACTTGTTTCATATGTTTGGTCGCTTTGATTTCCTTCTGGAGAGCCTTTTTCTCTCTCATTTGTTGCTCTTTGGTCTTTCTGAACACTGTTTTCTGTTTCTTCATCTCTGATCTGCTCCTCTGCTCTGTTGTCGTCTTCTCTGTTCTTCTCTTTCTCTTGGCTTGTTATTTGCGCGTCTAGACTGATCTTCTCTTTTCCATCTTTTCGTTTCGTCCTCATCTCCTCTTGACTGTTCTTCACGTAGATCTCTTTAGTATAATGTTCTCGTCCATTCTTCCTCACCACTTCATCAATGTTCTCCAACAGGCTCGCGATCTGCTTCCTGTCTCTCTTGTTTTTATGAATGATCACGTGACACTTCTCTTCACAGAAGCTCAGCAGTTCTCGAGTTTTTCTGTCCAGCCTGAACTCAATCCATTCTCGTTTGGACATTGCCTCTCTTCCCGTGAACAGCACCATGGTGAACCTGAAAGCGTCCTTTCCGAAGTGCTCATAAATCTTTTTTACGATCTTCACCACGTCTTCGATGAATCTGTCGAGTCTGATGACGAGCAGGAACACGTGAGGACCAGGATCAGAGAGATACAGACTCTTCATCATTTCATTCTTCATCTCTTCATCAGCCAGTTGAGTGTTGAAGAATCCTGGCGTGTCGATGATGGAGATGTTTCTGTCTTCTACTCTTCCTGTCTGTTTCTCACTCTCTCGGGTTCTGCTCTCTTTAAACGCCTCTCGACCCAGTATTACATTGCCTATTGAACTCTTTCCAGCTTCACTTCTTCCAATCAACACCATCCTCAGCTATGTTCTAATGTAGTCAACACTATCCAAAAACAAACAAACAAAAAACAGTATGATACCAATAAAAGATGCCAATAAGCTTCCAAGTAGGTGTGTTCTCTTAAAGAGACAGTGCCTTAAATACCTAAATATCACATAATCCACAAACAATGCACGAGGAACTAAACAAAAAAAAAAGAAAAGAAACACAAGGAAATGTACTATCATATATTATTAAAATAAAAATAAAAATCAGAGGAAATATAGCAGTACATTAGGGTTCTGCTCTCTTTAAACGCCTCTCGACCCAGTATTACATTGCCTATTGAACTCTTTCCAGCTTCACTTCTTCCAATCAACACCATCCTCAGCTCTTGATCAGCAGGTGGTTCATCGGACTCTGGGAAATAATGAGAAATAATCATCAGAAGAAGGTTGTGGACTAAATACTTCGGTGTGATTATTTAATAAATGTTACAGGTAACATAAGGTAGTACAATAGAAAACAGTAATGGTTTGGATCATGAAAAGTGTGTTATGCAATAAAGCAAAACAGGTAATTGGACTACAGTTGTTATATGGTAAGAGAAAGTGTTGACTGGGTTTGGTGATTTGGTATATATATATATATATATAAAAATAAAAATAAAAATCAGAGGAAATATAGCAGTACATTATGGCCCATGTACAGTAATATCAGATGACACGACAGTACAAAGGTGAAGTAATTATATTTTTGATAAAATATTTGTTTTTTTCTTTAGAACAACACAATGACTCATTCACAGAATATGTGATAAAATGTAAGTAAATTGGCTCTTGTAAACTTTGAGACAAAAAAAAAAAATGTCAAAAATGTGTTGATCAATTTGACAATTTGATCACAATATCAACCTAAAATGACACATAAAAAAACACATTGATTGCATCTGAAACATAATAACTACAATAACAGATCACAAACATGATAACTTGACAGCACACAAGTATTTGTGTTGTCTATAAACATATGTACTTTTAGTATACTATTTACTACTATATACTAACTAAACCATTGGTGCAAATATAGACACATTTGGATCATGTTTTATTGTTTATGTGAAGATATATACAGTATATATTCAGAAATCACTCATGTTAACAGTGTTAAACACATGATAGTCATTGAGATCAACTACAATCTAGTTAAACAGGTTTTGTTGTGTAAGTTTCTCTAAGAGTCCTCTACAGTGATTATCGTATCGGTTTGCTATTATATCATATCAATTCAAACATACCTGTGTGTTCTGGGTTCATTACTCTGTGTTGGTTTGGCTGATGTCTGTAAGTTTCCCAGTCTCAGTGTGAATCCAGCGAGAGAATGAAGGGATTTGAGCTCGAGCTGTTGTGACACTGAAACTCCCTCTATTGTGATGAACTGATGACAATGAAGACTAACACTGTGACGTGTGATTGAAAGGCTTTCTGACACACTTTTAGTTCAATGATTTTTATTTTTTTTTAAACCATATTTGATGATGCTTTTAATTCAGAATTTATTTATTTTTTTCAGTCAGTTTTATCATCAGTAACTGAAACTGACCTGTTTTTCCTTCTTTTTTTCACAAACAGCAATGAAAACGAAAATTTCACATTTTGGTCCTTGAGTTCATCTTTATAGTGTGTTGACATTTCTGAGCAGTAATTTCAGTCACAGAATGAAATAAAACACAAAGCTGCTGAATATCAGACGTCACTGACCTCTGTTTTTGGGATGTTTCTGTGCTCCACCCTTCAGCACACGTTAAACCTGTTCAACAAATACACTGAACTACATCTGGAGAGTCACTGATGTCTGTAGGAGTTACTGACGTTGCGAAATGCACAGTAAAAAAAAAAAAAATGTGTCTAAGTTGTAAACAAAACAAGGAATATTGGAAAGAAAACTTTTTTCGGAAAGAACATTTTCTTTCTTTCTTTCTTTCTGGTAATTATTTGTGAAATTGACTAGCAATTCCTGAGTGAAAATTATTTCAAAGTAAATCCTATTTTTTTATTTTTTTTTCACAGTGTGCAGGCAAACATTTTAGACATAACTCAGACACAATATGGAAAAGCCTGTGATCTTTGTTTTGTTTGATTTATGTATTTATCATTGTTCTCTGACAGTTTTCTGAGATTTTCTAACTTCAATTCTTGTTTCGCAGCAACACGTCATGCAAACATTTGATTTCAGTCACATTTCCCACGACAAGATGACACTATGAATCCAGATTCTGCCTGGATAGCTTGGCAGAGCAAAACCTGAAAAATCTATAAAAAATAAATAGTCAGAAAAAATATATTATATTAAGAATCAAAGTAACATAAGTGCTTTTATTTTTGGGGGGATTGGTGTAAAAGAATTGTGTTATAATAACCCCTACAAATACAACTCATTATATACACACTATAAACACTTTAAAGGAGACAGACATGTAGATGTTTGTGAAAGATGTTTTCTCTGTTGTTTTGGAGGGATGATTATTTTTACAGTAAATCATACCCTATTTATTGCATCAAAATGTGTTAATACTTTACTTTATTTAAGGGTGGATAATTTTATCAGTTGTTTAATGCAAAAATACATAACTACAATAACTTTGTCTAGTGCTCTTATGAAAGTTTATAGCATGATTTGTGATCCTCGTGATTATAAACTTTTGAATGTTTGTTAGCTTTATACATTTGGGTGGATCAGATGCAGTCAAAATCATAAAGGAGGGACAAAAATGTATAAATAAATGTTAGTCATGTTTAACATCTCTGTTGTTTCGCACAAGTATTATTATTATTGTGCAATCTAAAAATAAATGTGTTTGTAGGCATATTTCAAATAGGCTGGACCCACCCACACAGAACACTTTGTTTATTCATTTTAAATGATTCATAGTAAAAATGATTGTTACAGTTAGCTATCATAACTTGAAAAGTAGCATTAGAATGAGAGAACTTAAAAGGATAGTTCACCAAAAAAAAAAAGAAAGTTCTGTCATTAATTACTCAGCCTCATGTCGTTCCAAACCCATGAAACCTTCATTCATCTTCAGAACACAAATTAAGATATATTTGATGAAATCTGAGAGCTTTCTGACCCTCCATAGACAGCAACACAACTGAAATGTTATTATCCCTTATTAAGGGGTCATGCGCTGTGGCTTGTTTGCAAGCAGAGGAATGCACACGCATGTGTTTCAGTTGCGTTGCTGTCTATGCAGGGTCAGAAAGCTCTCGATCATAGTTTCACTTAATACAATGACACGTTACAAGTAGACTAGACATAACATTTTAAGGCAGCATGAACACTTATTTTTACAGTGCTGCTGCTGTGGACAATCAATCACATGGGTATCAGATTAATATGCATGCAAGCAAAATATCTTTGCATATGAATACACAGATTATTGCATGTTTTTCTTTCATTTATGCAGGTTTTGAACCTATTCCTCATAGACCTGCATGGATTCTTTGTCAGGGCTGCACAAAGCTCAGCTGCACGTCTCCACTAACTTCCAAAACATCAATCTCCTCCAGTTTAGTGTAGCGGTGGCTGTAAGTGCAAACGTTTTCACCATTGACAAACATCTTGTAATTATCAGGACTGCAACAAATGGTGACCTGAAATGCACATGCAAGTCAAAAATGTGAAATCATTTATCATTATTTATTTGTTACAAATAAATAAGTGAACCAACCGAATCTTTAGAATCCCAGATTTTAACTCGTATTTATTGGAAACATCAACTTAAATCAATGCAAATATATAAGTGTGAGTGTGATTGCATTGTTAATTTCTAAATGAAGGGGGGAAATGCAAATCCACTAAATTAATTTGTTGAGTTTGTATACATTTTCTCAGGATGATGCATGGTTAAGTTTTCATCCATACCATCATCTCAGTTGAGATTGACATTTCAGTGTTTCTAGTATGTAAGAGATATTGAAGCATTAATGATTTCAGATAAATACATTAAATATAAACATACTTCAATGCTACTAAAATTATAGTTCTGTTATTTTGTTTGCATGCCAGTTGACAATTGACTTGCTCTTAGGTGACATCGTTCATTCTTATATGCTTTGGGTATGAGACAATTATATTTTATCATCGACAACATCAGTTTGTAATGTTGATGCAATAACAGTGCCATTGATTTTTTTTATTGACATTTCAATATGGTTTCAACAACTGAGGATGCAAAAGTGATACTGACACAACATAATTTTAAATTAATGCAATTAACACTGATGCATCAACACTGACTTTACATTTTGATGGATGGCAATGGTTGCTTGCTGTCTGTGATATTAAATGTGCCATCTAATGAACCATTATAGATTGTTTTGTATAAAAGAACCCCCCCCCACCCCCTCAACATCTATTGTACAGTCATACACATTGTCCATTTGAACAGAAAGGGTATGTACGGGAATTATAAAGACATATACTGTATATGACTACCTGAAAAGGCTGCCCTCTCTCAAACAGCTTGAGTCCAGATTGCTCCTCATTTCCCCATGTCCCATCCTCATAGCTGTTGCACACAACCACATCCTCATCAAAACAAAGACTGTAGTAAAATGCAATTCCAGTTTTGTGCCGTAGACTAAACTCTACTCTGTTGGTGAAAGAAAATGAGAGGACATTTTATTTAAAAAATATATATAATAATTAAAGGACAATCTCACTTTATTGATCAGGAAGATGTGACATTCTAATAGTATTAGAGAATATTCAAGGAAAAAAAAAATAATTGATGAAAAAAGTGATATTGTCAAACCGTTTTGCTTGTGGGGTGATGACTCCTTGGATGATGATGCATTTTGCAGGCTGTACTCCTTCATAGATGATGCTTTTGTACGGGACTGTCTGATTGAGCCAAAGTAATAATATATACAGTATCACATTGCAATATATTAAGTATTTAGTCTGTTGTCAAGCTTTAAAAAATACATTCCAATATGCTTTGAAAACAAAGTCATAAGATATTTAAATCAATCAGTATTAACGACTGAAAATTTCAAATCTGTTTTTAATTGACCCTTGTTTTATGATAATATTCAACATCATGTAGAGCTCTATATAAAACTAGCCAAAAGAAGCCATTTCTCCAAAATGTCTTTGTATTGAATCACAAGTAAGTGTGACCGAGGTAAGAACATTAATAGGTCATGAAATTGCCACAGAGATTCTAAACACTCTAAACACATCTAGACCGTATCATTAAAGATGTGTGGAGATTGTTTGTCTGCCAAATATTTATAATAACTTACCAAAGATCCTGGAAGTGCTGCATGACGGGGCTGTAAAATAAATATAGATATTTAGGACAGGAACACATTTAGTAGAATTCGAAATAAAACAAATACAATTATGTGTGCCATTCTATATATCATAGAAAATATATTCCCTGAAGTGAGTGGTGGATCTGGCTATAGGTGACATTCGTAAGACAGCTCAATATCTACTTCATCACATCCAAATACCTTTAACAATATTAGAGTATTAGAATGTCTGTGCAATAGATTATATTGTGATCTTTCATTTTCAGAGCACGAAAGAAGAAATAAAAAAAAGTCCTGCTTGCACTCATCCCTATAATGACAGTGTATAGTGACCAACTTCAAGCTTTAAAAAATAGTAAACTATGACCTGTAGTAAAATATATTGTCAGGTATTGCTCACTGAATGTCATTAAAGGACAGAAGAATAGAGCAATTAGTAAATAGCTGAACTTGTGAATTTACATTCTAGCTTTCGAAAGACATTCGTTTGTCAGCTAATGTTAGCTAACTTATCTACCTTCTTCCTATATTAGCCTTGCCTCAGTGTACAGTAATACCAGCTGAACTCAGCATGAGGGGCACTGGTATTTCATTTTATCCCGGTTTAAATGGGGAAACAGTATAAAATTAGGAAAATCAGCAACAGTGCATATTGTATTTTTCTACATGTTGTTTTAGATCATGAACATTTTCTAATTACACAGACACTTTACTTTCTCAGACACACATAACAGATCATTTTGTATGTAGTTTTGATTTTCAAATTACATATGACTTTATTTAAAACATTTCTCACATCATATTTTTGTATTTTAATTGGACACGTGATTAGAAAGTATTTGTAAATTTTTTATGCATTTTTT
>NW_015640047.1:103624-163409 GCF_001515625.1 Sinocyclocheilus rhinocerous
AATGCAAATCCACTAAATGAATTTGTTGAGTTTGTATACATTTTCTCAGGATGATGCATGGTTAAGTTTTCATCCATACCATCATCTCAGTTGAGATTGACATTTCAGTGTTTCTAGTATGTAAGAGATATTGAAGCATTAATGATTTCAGATAAATACATTAAATATAAACATACTTCAATGCTACTAAAATTATAGTTCTGTTATTTTGTTTGCATGCCAGTTGACAATTGACTTGCTCTTAGGTGACATCATTCATTCTTATATGCTTTGGGTATGAGAAAATGATATTTTATCATCGACAACATCAGTTTGTAATGTTGATGCAATAACAGTGCCATTGATTTTTTTTTATTGACATTTCAATATGGTTTCAACAACTGAGGATGCAAAAGTGATACTGACACAACATAATTTTAAATTAATGCAATTAACACTGATGCATCAACACTGACTTTACATTTTGATGGATGGCAATGGTTGCTTGCTGTCTGTGATATTAAATGTGCCATCTAATGAACCATTATAGATTGTTTTGTATAAAAGAACCCCCCCCCACCCCCTCAACATCTATTGTACAGTCATACACATTGTCCATTTGAACAGAAAGGGTATGTACGGGAATTATAAAGACATATACTGTATATGACTACCTGAAAAGGCTGCCCTCTCTCAAACAGCTTGAGTCCAGATTGCTCCTCATTTCCCCATGTCCCATCCTCATAGCTGTTGCACACAACCACATCCTCATCAAAACAAAGACTGTAGTAAAATGCAATTCCAGTTTTGTGCCGTAGACTAAACTCTACTCTGTTGGTGAAAGAAAATGAGAGGACATTTTATTTAAAAAATATATATAATAATTAAAGGACAATCTCACTTTATTGATCAGGAAGATGTGACATTCTAATAGTATTAGAGAATATTCAAGGAAAAAAAAAATAATTGATGAAAAAAGTGATATTGTCAAACCGTTTTGCTTGTGGGGTGATGACTCCTTGGATGATGATGCATTTTGCAGGCTGTACTCCTTCATAGATGATGCTTTTGTACGGGACTGTCTGATTGAGCCAAAGTAATAATATATACAGTATCACATTGCAATATATTAAGTATTTAGTCTGTTGTCAAGCTTTAAAAAATACATTCCAATATGCTTTGAAAACAAAGTCATAAGATATTTAAATCAATCAGTATTAACGACTGAAAATTTCAAATCTGTTTTTAATTGACCCTTGTTTTATGATAATATTCAACATCATGTAGAGCTCTATATAAAACTAGCCAAAAGAAGCCATTTCTCCAAAATGTCTTTGTATTGAATCACAAGTAAGTGTGACCGAGGTAAGAACATTAATAGGTCATGAAATTGCCACAGAGATTCTAAACACTCTAAACACATCTAGACCGTATCATTAAAGATGTGTGGAGATTGTTTGTCTGCCAAATATTTATAATAACTTACCAAAGATCCTGGAAGTGCTGCATGACGGGGCTGTAAAATAAATATAGATATTTAGGACAGGAACACATTTAGTAGAATTCGAAATAAAACAAATACAATTATGTGTGCCATTCTATATATCATAGAAAATATATTCCCTGAAGTGAGTGGTGGATCTGGCTATAGGTGACATTCGTAAGACAGCTCAATATCTACTTCATCACATCCAAATACCTTTAACAATATTAGAGTATTAGAATGTCTGTGCAATAGATTATATTGTGATCTTTCATTTTCAGAGCACGAAAGAAGAAATAAAAAAAAGTCCTGCTTGCACTCATCCCTATAATGACAGTGTATAGTGACCAACTTCAAGCTTTAAAAAATAGTAAACTATGACCTGTAGTAAAATATATTGTCAGGTATTGCTCACTGAATGTCATTAAAGGACAGAAGAATAGAGCAATTAGTAAATAGCTGAACTTGTGAATTTACATTCTAGCTTTCGAAAGACATTCGTTTGTCAGCTAATGTTAGCTAACTTATCTACCTTCTTCCTATATTAGCCTTGCCTCAGTGTACAGTAATACCAGCTGAACTCAGCATGAGGGGCACTGGTATTTCATTTTATCCCGGTTTAAATGGGGAAACAGTATAAAATTAGGAAAATCAGCAACAGTGCATATTGTATTTTTCTACATGTTGTTTTAGATCATGAACATTTTCTAATTACACAGACACTTTACTTTCTCAGACACACATAACAGATCATTTTGTATGTAGTTTTGATTTTCAAATTACATATGACTTTATTTAAAACATTTCTCACATCATATTTTTGTATTTTAATTGGACACGTGATTAGAAAGTATTTGTAAATTTTTTATGCATTTTTTTATTTTTTTATTTCTCACCGCAAGAGAGTGGAAGGTAACTAAACTCAGTTCCACCATTCCAACCACGCAGATGCGATCCACATCTAAGAACGGCATACGGTGCTTGTACTCCGAAAAGGGTTTCCCATTGGCGAGTATCTAAAGGCCAAAACCATTGTCATTATTCTGTTACAGTAAAAAAGGCCTTTTAGTGACAGTTGATGGAAAGATTGTTTTTTTCCATACCTGAAAAAAAGGGAAAAAATCAACTATTTACAGAGAGAAAAGCAAAGTTGAAGTCACCTTGTAAGACTCCTGGGTGATGAGGATCTGCAAAGAAAAGGTCTGGCCTCTTGGGAAGGGAGTTTCAAACTTGTGTTCCTCCCAGCCCCACGTCCCATTCTGGTGGGTGTTGTGCACAACGTACCCAGGGCCAACCCAGAGCATCTGATAGCGAGGGTTAACTTGCAGAGCAACAACCTCAGCCCCGTGTTGGAGGTTCACGTTAAATCTGGAGAAGATGCAATAGAGAGGAGGAGAATAACAGAGAGGTTTTCATGGGCCAATGCGAATAAAGCTAGATTTAAATTAAAAAAGACACGATATTGACGGACCTGACGTTTTATTCTTATCCAAAACAAGATGTGATATGAGTGTGATACATATGGCTACATACATACATTACCAGTCAAAATCTTTTGAATTGTAATAAAGATCCAATAGAAAGATCCAAAGATCAGCATTTATCTGAAAATAAAAGCTTTTGTAACATTATACATATACCATTCAAAAGCTTGGAGTCAGTATAATGTTTTTTTTTTGTTGGCTGTTTTCAACATCATAATAATAATACATGTTTTTTTTAAGCAGCAAATCAGAATATTTGAATGATTTCTGAAGGATCATGTGACTGGAGTAACGATGCTAAAAATTCAGCTTTGAAATCACAGGAATAAATTACATTTTAAAATATTCAAATACCAACAAATGCCAGGGCCGATTTTTTGTCACAGTCCAGCCCTGGCTCTCATGGTGTTTTGTTTATTTGTATGTATATAACACTGTGGTGTTTCTATATATTGATGTGTACCTCAGCTTGCGGTAAAGCTATTGTGATGAACTTTGATTCATCATGTGGTTTTCTTATTTGTGTGTTTGTGGTGGTTGTCGGTGTATTACAAAGGTACAAAACAGATTTTACTACTTCAGTAGGTTGGAATATTAACATTACATCAGTTCATGAAATATAGGATTTTACAGTATATTTAAGTTCAATCCGTAAAACCTAAAATTTTGCTATAATAATTTTTTTGCAACCACATCTGCCAGTATTTTACCATACATTTCTCAGATTTTCTATTTGTTTTTTATTTATTTATTTATTTTTTTTTGTTTGTTTTGTTTTTTTTGTTTTTTACAGTGTAATAAGACATAAAAGTTATATTTTTGGGGAAAGTTCACCTGAAAAAAAAAAAAAAAAAAGCATCATCATTAATTAGGTTAATAAGATAAACAGGATAAAGCGCATACAAAGCAGACTAATCCTCACCTGTCTGCATTCAGCAAAACCCGTCCACATACAGTGATGCTCATCCCATCTTGTAGTCCTCCTCTGATCATACAACTGAATGGGACAACCTGTGTGAAAGATTTTCATACCAGTCATCGGATAAAATGAGTGCTTGTTCATCCTCATACTTGTTTGCAATCATTTTATTATGCCATTACTAAAGAAAATGGTAACAATTCCAGAGTGTTTATTTCCCCCCATGGATCACAGAATGTATAAAAAAAAGTGGGGCCCAGATGGGTTGAAGGGAAGAGACAGAGGGGCATGATGTTGTTCACACACTGAATGAAAAGTGTCACGCCATGACTTTAAATTTCAAAAACAATATTTTCTATGGGTCTACGCACCCAAGTCCCTGTTCAAAATGCACTCGCATGTGTGTTAAATTAAATTGCATTATATTTGTCTCAAATTGTTGTTAAAAAGAACAAGAAATTATATAATTTTTAACTACAAATGTGAGACAGTTTAGTAAATGGCCCTTGAGTGACGTATGCACACAGGGAGCGCACATCGTAGAGCTGGGCCAAAGCTAGCATTTGTAGTTAAAAAGTATAGTTTTAATTAGATTTTTTATTACTTTTTTTTTTCTTCCTGAAAATGACATTGTTTTGCTAGAGATGACTCTTATTTGTCATCTTGGCTTGTAAGGATTAATATGAAGCTACCTAAATATGGATTTTAGAATGTCAAAAATGGTCTACATTTCCTGGAATGTTTTCCTCCAAAACCTTAATTTCAGCTAAAGAAAGAAAGACCTATGCATCTTGGATGGCTTGGGGTGGCATCCAGATAAACTGCATCATCAGAACTGAAACAGGTTGGCAGGTATGCTTATTCTTGAATAATTCATATTGTGATTAAGAGAAATTAAGACTTGCACAGTGAAATTTGAAGTATGATCAATGGCTCAACACATTCTAGACAAAACGTGCACTGAATAAAGGTTCTGATATTCGTTAAAATACATTTTTCTATTAAAAAGACAAAATATGTCAAATGCCAGATATATTAAATATTCTTTTAAAGTGCCCCTATTATGGATTTTTGAAAATCACCTTTCATGCAGTGTGTAATGTAGCTGTATGTGAATGTAAACGGTCTGCAAAGTTGTAAAGTTGAAAGTGCATCATAAAGTTATTGTCTCTCAAATGAAAGAAAGAGTCGACTATGAACCGCTGAAACGAGTCTTTTTCATTTCGAATGCCATTTCCGCAAAGTTCATACGTCATAATTTAATGCATTTGGATAATGCCTGCCTACGTTCTGCGTGGACATCCTGCGAAAACTTGACACGCACACATCAATATTGCATCATTTGTGTCACTCTGAACAACAATGTATTACTGTATTTGCATTATTGTAAGGTTCAGTTTAGGGTTGGGGTAGGTTTAGACATTAACACAATCTAATAGGTGGCAAATTTAATTTATTGTTATTTTCCGGCCATAGCTGTATCCCTTCTAGCCATAACCCAGTTTCTGCGCTACTAGTGTCATCTAGCGGAACTACAGAAATAAAGCATGTTTTCAAACAAACATTGCAAACACCCGTTTCACTCGTTACACGACATCATAAACACAGCACTTACGGGTCTATAAAAGTGAAGGCATGTCTCAGCAGAAAAAAAGTAGGCTACTTTCAATAAAAGGTTCAACCTATTAGGCATTTCAAGAAATGGTCCAACATAAAATGAAAACTTTTATCTTCAAGTGTAGCTTACCTGTGGAGAAGAAACTCTGCAGGTTTGTCGAATCAATTTAAACCCAATCATTTCATCAAATTCCTCCATCTTGTAACAACACTCACAATGTTAAGCCTTGTTTTACCCCATTTCTGTCTCTGTGTGTTTTGGAAAGTCTTTAAATTTTGGCTTGTACTTCTGAAATGGAACCTGAATGTCTTTTTCCACACCAGCTAAACACGTTCAGGCTCAAACCATTGAAAACACGAAGATAAGATAATGAATGTCATGACATTTCTCAAGATATATTCAGGTTTAGCAAACTTGTGATTGCACAAGAATAAAGTAATTTAGCTTTACTAATTTAGGGGTTCAGCTCTGCATTAGTGAAAGTGTTTCAAAGGAATTTCATATAAGGTTAAACTCATCTGAAATATGCAAACTAGACTAATGGAGCGAATTCTCATGCCCAAGTAGCAAACAATTGTTCCAATCCAGTTACAAAGCTGTAGCGAATAAATATTCATACAATGCCCAGCACAATGATATTTTGGGCAGCACTGCAGCAAGAAAAGAGTATTGCAGTCATGTATAATATTAGTCACTTACTGGGTTGATAAATGGGGGTTGCTGCTGATTCAGAGCCATTTTGCCAGATTTTGCTCCCCAGTCTTCAAGTTGTTATACTTGTAAAATGTCTAGCGTCTACAGTGCAGCTATATATGACTGAAGATTCACTAACAGGTTTCAGCTTGTCTGAGTTAATGTTTAACCTCTGTGTTTTTAATTACATGACGTATATAAATGTAGGAATCACTGGCCCACAAACAGGATCTAGACCAGTGAGTGAAAGATTCCTAGATATAATACATAGCTTTTCATTGTACTATAAGATCAATTCAAATAGACTTTGGCACTGTTTGATTGACTTCAATGATAACGAATTGTGTGGCCGAGTTAAATAAAAGTAGACCATCATTTCAAAGTCCAGCTAAGATTTACAATGATTCTTTTGAAGGTTTAGGCCAGACAGTTTTAGACAGCAGAAATAGGTTGGGCACATGCATGTAGAAAAGCCTGTGTTTATTTATTTTTAATTACTATTATCATCAACATCGCAGATGTGGACGACAGTCCCACTGGTATCACCGGTCTCAGATTAACTAACACACACACACACACACACACACACACACACACACACAATGTTTAAATTCTGAGTGTTCATTATGTGGCCCAAGCACTTGCTGCAGTGCTGTACAGTGCTACTGATTGATTGACTTCAATTATAATGAATTGTTCCCCCTAGTCCTAAAAGCGGAGCAGAATTCAGGAACAGATATGTCAATGCCAGCAGGCTGTCATAGGAAAGTCACTAGGTAAACTGCATGTGTTCTTCAAACACACCTTCCATTGTTGGCCTCTGGTAACTTTCACTTTCATGTTTCATGACTCACTCTTGTTTACTTCCTCATACAAATTGTGCATGGTGATTTGGTCAAAAGCTCTTTGTGCTCAAGTGAAAAGCCTTGTGAAAAAAGAAGCTCATTTAGTTGTATGTACTAGATCAGGGGTGTTAACTGCCCGAGAATCATGGGTCTTCTAAATAAATAACCACAGAAAAGGACAGTTTCAAAAAACAAATTCATCTTAGAATGTCTTACTGCAAAATAATGATGTTAAGATTGTCCACATAGCTGCATGTATAAAGAAACAACATATGCATGTGTCTGTAATCTTACTAACTGAAACAAAAGCCTACTACTACACAGCAAATGTTATATTTAGTAGTTTTTAGTTCTTGTTTCTCTTTCCATCATTGAAGCAGTTGTTCATCAGAGTCTGAATTCACTCACTTGCTTTCATTCTCTCTGTCAGGTGGACTATATTAGTAAACTCATGTAGGGAATAGTGAATGAGGGTGTAGGGTGTGATTTGGGACACAGTCGCTGAGTGTTGAGTGTCGACTCTGAACGCTGATTATTCACAGTATATTACAAAATTCTGAGTGTTCATTATGTGGCCCAAGCACTTGCTGCAGTGCTGTACAGTGCTACTGATTGATTGACTTCAATTATAATGAATTGTTCCCCCTAGTCCTAAAAGCGGAGCAGAATTCAGGAACAGATATTTAATGATTAATTCAAAGTCTAACTTTCTAAAAACATACATAATGACCAACTCACACAAACAATGATCTTGCTAATATTATTGAAGATTCAATATGTAAACTCTAACATTATAAACCAATGTCTATAAAAGAAATAAAAAAAAAAAAACAGTATTTGACACTATACAGAAACGATTGCTACACACCTTACTTTGCATGCAGATCTAACCCTCCATAACCTCCAGCAAGTGCTTAGTGACATTTAACAGCAGAGTAAGGTTGCACGGTAAAAAATAACTAAATAAATAAATAAAAATAACTAAATAAACATGATTATATATACTTCCAGCCACGGCCTTAGATGAATTCAACTGACATAAAATAAGACATTAAATCTCTCAAGATCTGATTAAACAACTCCACAAACAGCAGCAGCAGCTTCACTCATTACTAACTTTATCTCTGTCAGACGTCTAGAGAAGCTCTTATTGAGAATTAACAGAGGTTTAGATCTTGATGCTTGATGTTTTATTGAAAAAGGGCTAATGTAATGAATACAGTAAAACTACACATCACATGTACTGCATGCACACACACACACACACACACACACACGCACATATATATATATATATATATATATATATATATATTAGACAATGAATGCACTATAAATAATAGCTGCACTGTCAATGCCAGCAGGCTGTCATAGGAAAGTCACTAGGTAAACTGCATGTGTTCTTCAAACACACCTTCCATTGTTGGCCTCTGGTAACTTTCACTTTCATGTTTCATGACTCACTCTTGTTTACTTCCTCATACAAATTGTGCATGGTGATTTGGTCAAAAGCTCTTTGTGCTCAAGTGAAAAGCCTTGTGAAAAAAGAAGCTCATTTAGTTGTATGTACTAGATCAGGGGTGTTAACTGCCCGAGAATCATGGGTCTTCTAAATAAATAACCACAGAAAAGGACAGTTTCAAAAAACAAATTCATCTTAGAATGTCTTACTGCAAAATAATGATGTTAAGATTGTCCACATAGCTGCATGTATAAAGAAACAACATATGCATGTGTCTGTAATCTTACTAACTGAAACAAAAGCCTACTACTACACAGCAAATGTTATATTTAGTAGTTTTTAGTTCTTGTTTCTCTTTCCATCATTGAAGCAGTTGTTCATCAGAGTCTGAATTCACTCACTTGCTTTCATTCTCTCTGTCAGGTGGACTATATTAGTAAACTCATGTAGGGAATAGTGAATGAGGGTGTAGGGTGTGATTTGGGACACAGTCGCTGAGTGTTGAGTGTCGACTCTGAACGCTGATTATTCACAGTATATTACAGTAGGCTACTTTCTCTAAAATGACAAATATTACTCAGATTTTAACAGCATTACTTACATATGTATGTCACTGTCTGCCAGAATCTCCATTTTTTATATAATACATATGTTAATGTTAAAACGCCAAATATCTTTAACATTTTTATCATGAATGTCTTTCTCTGAGTCTTCTTGAACATCTCAATGGTGTAGCATCCTTTGTTATTTATCTCAACTATTGTGTTGTTGATTTTCTCCAGCAGTTCATTGACTTGAGCTTGATCGTTGTTCTCCACATTATTGAAGGCATGATACCGTCCCTCATAATCAGCCACTAACTTCTGCAGCTCTGGGTTTTCCTGCAGAAGTTCTTCTAAAGGTTTGTTTAATTGATCAGCTCCTGTGAACAACAGCATGGCGAATCTCTTAACATCTTCACCAAAGTTCTCCTGAATCCACTTGACTGTGTTTTTCTCTTCCTCTGTGAATCTCCCGAGTCTGATGACCAGCAGAAACACATGAGGACCAGGAGCAGACATCTGCAAACTCTTCTCAATCTCAGCCTTCAGCTGTTTTTCAGTCATGGACGTGTGAAACAGTCCAGGTGTGTCGATCACAGAGATGCCATTTGCTCCATTCGTTGTTCTTCTTTGTAAACACTGTCTGGTTGTAGGCCCAGCATAGTTACTCACTCTGAACACATCTCTACCCAGTATAGTGTTTCCTGTTGAACTCTTTCCTGATCTAGTTTTACCCAGCAGAACAATCCTCAGATCTTCTTCCACTGTGAAATAAATAAATAAAATATTACAATAAACTTACCCTTTTCAGTTCACATTTGTATTCATGATATACTCAGCTGAAAACACTGCACTCTCAGAACATACTATCCACTTTATTCTACAACACAGAAGTCAGTCTTTTCTTTGAATGCGCGAGACGTCATATCCATTAGCCACTATATGTAAAAAAACTGGAAGAACAACAAAGTGCAGCAAACAGCAAAACTATTTGTGCTAACAGACCAGTGTGCTTATGATTACAAAAATAAATTAAAATAACTTAAGTAACATCAATGCAATGCTGAGAATAGGAACAGGCAGGCAGAGACGGGGATCTATGTGCAAGGAGTAGTTTGATGAAAACGAAACCAGCACACAGAAAGGCACAATACATCCATTACAAACAACATCTGACAGAAACAACACAAGGACTAAACGGGCAAGCAAGCTAAACAAGACACACCTGGGGAAGAGAATCAAGGAGAAAGAATACAAACAAGAACATAAAACTAGTCATACAATTTAAAAGTCCATGAACACACAGCAAATGACACTGGAAACCTTGCACATTAAAGCTACAACTAACCGCATCACTCTTGCATTAAAAAAATAAGCTGGATAACTGGCCCAATAGCAGTCTGAGTGCTGTGTGTACAGTATGTTAGATTGTAATCAATCTCACTGTAAGACAGGCTATGGAAGGCAAGCCTCTTCCACGATTTTGCTGGCATTTGCTGTAAATAGGCTACTAGTAGTTTCCAGACATATATGATACTTAACAGAAAGTCCTGCACATCGCAATATATTTTGGCAGAAGAAGAACTGACCATGTAGCTTTAATTATTTCCAGAAGCACTGACTGGAGTAACAATGATGACTTTGCTTCCTGGTGAATCATAAAAATAAACCTTTAAAAACATCATGAGCAAACTTACTTGTTGATGTTGAACGTGTTAATGTCTGGTAAGCTCAGGTTTGTCCACTTGCGATCTGCAGGTCTCAGGTGAGTAAGCGACTGAAATGAGGTGTGTTCGTCTCGAGGTGGCGCTGCGCAGACCGATCAGAGCCTCTCCTCTATAATCGCTCTCGCGCTGCTTCGATGTCAAACACCGATCGTCCTGCGCAGCGCCGCCTCAAGACGAACACACCCGTGACGCATATTAAATAGATGAAGAGCCCTCCTACTCATTTTTGAACTCAAAGACAATTGGAGATTTCAGTTTTGTTTTTTCTTGTAAATCGAGGCTATACTTATAAGACAATACAAAGTTTTCACTTTCCTGTCGAATAACAATATTCTTTAATAGTCTAAATACTGTATAGATCTAATACAAGTAAGTAATTATGTTGCAATGTTCCCAGCAAATAAGGAATACACAGCCCTGTTTATATATTTAAATATAGGGCTATACAGCCATGTAGTGGTTACACCATGGTGCATAATTTAAAGTAAATATTTAGTAAACATTTAGTACCGGAAAATCCCCTTAAAATACAAAATGTTGAATACAAAAATATAATTGAACTAATATACTAAATCTCGATTGAAAACAAACTTGTTCTTTATGGCTTTTAATTGTTGAATTTTTGGAAGTTGTATTTTGTTTTATTTTTCTTTCATTTTCTTATTTTATTTTTCCTGTTGTTCATTTTTGTCTTTTGTTTGCTTCTTGTATTATTGTACTTTACTTTCTTTACTGTACAGTCTTTTAGTCTACTTTGTAGTGGAAAGGGCTCTATAAATAAATTAGACTTGAGACTTGAAAATAAAATAAAATAAAATACCACTAGGCTATAATTTTATTTTATGTAACTGTTATTTTACCAGGAAAAGAAGCACACTAAGATTAAACATCTCTTTTACAAGAGCATCCTGGCCAAGACTGACAGTAACACAGCTCACGTGGGTTTAACAGATAACATCCATCCATATACACATACACACACACACACACACACACACACACACACAAGGATATCAATACATAACTAGTCAAAACATCTACAGCCCAATGTTTCCGTCTCCAAGTTATTTAAAATCACTTTTAAAAACTTAGTGAAACCAGCTCCATAAGCTGTAATTTAATTTGCAAATTATTCCAGGCAAAGGGAGCAGCAAATTTAAATGACTTTTTCCCTAGTTCAGTACGAACCACTGGTACAGACAATAAGAACAATTCCTGGGACCGAAGGCTATAGCTACGAACATGTTTTTTTTACAGATGTAAGTATTAAGATATGAGGGAAGTAAACCCAGGATAGATTTATAAATAAAAACATGCCAGTGTTTTAACCTACAGATGGACAAAGCAGACCATCCAACCCGATAGATGGACTATAACCAGTAGATGGCAGCAGAGGAACACTATTTAGCACATATTAGCAATTTCCAGTAGGTCTAATATATTTTTTTCTAGTGTTGGGGAAATTTACTTAAAAGTAATGCATTAAGCAAGCAAACCCATGTGGGACTCCTATGGGTGGCACCTAAGCTATCTAACTGGGGCCCAGACAGATTTGTCCTCAGTTTCCATGATGGCCCCACATGGGTCAGCCCAGATGAGAGAATGAAATGAACACTGCTCAGTATGCACAGAGTGCTAAAAATAAGACTGAAGCAGCACTGCAGTTGATTAGATAATTAAATGATTAATCGAGTGATGATAGAGCAAAAAATGTTCTTCAAATTATAAACGAATTAGACAGGAAGCGTACAACGGGCGCTCCCTTTATAATCACAGAAGGACGTTCACGGCAAGCTCACTGATTTCGTCACACTTGCAAAAACTACCATTTTGAACTATGAATCTAACTAAAAGTGCACAATAAATATTGCATTTACAATGTGCCAATGCCTTTTTTAACTGAATGTTTAGAAAGAAAGAGAAAGTCTATTTTCTGCTTTTTACAATTAGATAAACTCTGAAATGTGTAGATGTAGACCGTCAATATGCTCTGAAAAATCAGCATGGGAGTATTTCATTATCTCAAACAACTCCATCCAGCTATTCTAATTACATTTAAACCAAACTAGAGATTAGCATAGCTAGACATGTAGACACACTTCACTATTTCTCCTTTTATTTCTTCGTTTGTTATTGTTGTATCAAGCAATCCTGGAGTGTTGATGACTGAGATGATCCGCTCACCCATTGCAGGGACGATTCTAGGATTTCAATATTAGGGGGCTCAGCCCCAATGAGGGTGTGATTACAAAAATATTTAATACATTCTTTGTATATAAGGGTTGGCAGGAACAATGCATACAATAGGTTATACCTATCATGTCAATTCCTGAATATTGATTTCATTTCATATAATTTTAAGCATTAAAGCTTGCCGCCATTCTCATATGGGTTTTAAAGGGGAATGAGGCGATCACTAATTCACGTACAGATTACCAGTGTTGGGGAGTAACTAGTTACATGTAAGGGAATTACATAATTTAATTACAAAATAAATGTAACTGTAATCGGTTAAAAAAAACAAAAATTACAGTTACTTATGAAAATGTTAACGATTACAAAGGGGGTTACATCTGAATATTTTCACACACCCACATACAGATTTAATTGATTTATTTCATAAATTGCATTGACTGCTTTACAATGTGAGACACCAATGTTTCAGGAGTTTAGGACACAGAATAGGACACGTTTATTCAATAACTGTGTTATTTCCTATTTGGGTTTGTGTATATGCTTTATTTCTTCAGATTGTTAGATGCCAGTGTTTGCTGTCATAGCTATGCAAAGATTTGATAAAAACAGTATCATAACTATTAAACTATTTCTTGTTATGATTTTAAATCTGCATTTAACCTCAGAATTATCTCAAAGTAAAACGACGTGCTGAAGTCTGATTTTGTGGTGGATGTGCTTTCAAATACATTATAATCTTAATTCAAGTGATGAAGGATTTTGAAAGTCTGACAGTAATTACAACCCCAATTCCAGAAAACTTGGGACATTTTGTGAAATGCCATCAAATCAAGATTATGCTATTTGTTCATTCTCTTTAACCTTTATTTAATTGACTAAAGTACAAATACAAAATGTTCAGTGTTTTCAGTGGGCAACTTAATTTTATTTTGTAAATATAAACAATTTTTGATTTTGATGGCTGCAACGGTCCAACAAATTTGGAACAGAGGAAAAAGTAACAATATTTAACATGTAAAGTTGATTGAAAAGAAGTTTATTTTAAAAACACTTTCCTATTTGTCACGGTTGTACTACACTGAGGAGCGAGGAGACACATGAGAATTTGCAGTAAACACAGTCTTTAATCCTTCCAACACGGGGTATACTGGGCAGACAGGAACACATGTAGCACAAGATGAACATTCAATACCGGACGCTGAACTAAAAACAGGGAACACTATTTAAACACATGACAAGACGAGGGGATGACGAGACACACCTGGGATCAATGGAAATAAACGGGGCACATCAGGAATTAAATCAACATAATCAGGACGGGAACAGGAAACTAACCAAATATGGGCAAGGAGGGCACATGGGGAGCAAAACACACAAAAAACACAGAACAAAGTCTGACATGACTCCCCCTCCCAGAAGGCGCGTCCCGCGCCATATAACATCCAACGGGGAGAGGGCGGGGGGCTGGGCGCTCTGGTGGCCTCTAGGAACAAGGTTAACAGACGGAAGGCTTCCAGGGTGGCGCCCGTTCCGGGACCCATGGTGGATCTGGCAGTAAAAAAAAAATACTCGGGGACGCTTACGGGCTCCGAGGCCCTCTGTGGGCCATGACAGGGGACTGGAGCCCTCCCTGGGCTTAACTGGGTATCTGAAGCCCTCCATAGGCTTAACTGGGGATCTGGAGCCCTCCCTGGGCTCAACTGGGGATCCGGAGCCCTCCCTGGGCTCAACGGGGGATCCGGAGCCCTCCCTGGGCTCAACGGGGGATCTGGAGCCCTCACTGGGCTCAATGGGGGATCTGGAGCCCTCACTGTGCTCAATTTGGGGGATCTGGAGCCCTCACTGGGCTAGACTCGGGAACTGGGAAGCGCTTACGAGGAGCTGGAGCTGAAGGGCGCTCTGGAGGAGCAGACACAGCAAGGCGCTTTTGATGAGCTGGCACTGGAGCAAACTCAGGGGCTGGAGCAGACACTGGAGCGCGAGCTCTGAGGCTAGGATGAAGGCAGAGAACAGTCCTTTTCTCTTCGTCGTCCTGTTTTGGTTATGGGTGAACTGACTCGGTAACGGCCAGCGGGCCTGACTTCGTAGTGGCCGGCGGGCTTGAGTGAGCTGCGGCTGACGGGCCTGACATCGGAACGGCCAGTGGGCTGGAGAGAGCCGCGGCTGGCGGACTTGACTGGGAAGCGGCCGGACGTACTGGGCTGACGATTAGGGTGGAGCTTCGGAGGATAGCGGGGAATTTGGGGTTGGGCAGGCGGTAGGAGCCGTTGGAGTGGTATGTGGAGGTTCTCGGCATGGGGTGAGCTGGGGAGACGCGGCGCGTTCCAGCGGGAGTTGGATGATGAGGCTTGGGAAGTTTCTTTACTTCTTCCACTTCGAAATCTGAACGATTTAAGAACAGCACAAGATTAATCAGCTCGATCAGGGGAAAAATCACACGTAGGAAGATCGCAGCAAATTATCTCGTCATCCTACCCCAGCAGGAAGCACGCACCTAGAGCGGCGTCGTGCCAGCTCAACCGGTTAGAGAGCTCAAGAAAACTCTCCACATATCGCTCCAACCTCAGACCGTCCTGCCGCAAACCACACAGCGCGTATTCTGTCACGGTTGTAGTACACTGAGGAGCAAGGAACGAGGAGACACAGGTGAATTTGCTGTAAACACAGTATTTAATCCTTCCAACACGGGGTATACAACGCAGACAGGAACACATGTAGCACAAGATGAACATTCAATACCGGACTCTGAACTAAAAACAGGGAACACTATGTAAACACATGACAAGACGAGGGGATGACGAGACACACCTGGGATCAATGTAAATAAACGGGGAACACCTGGAATTAAATCAACATAATCAGGACAGGAACAGGAAGCTAACCAAATATGGGCAAGGAGGGCACATGGGGAGCAAAACACACACAAAACATGGAACAAAGTCTGACACTATTACCTATTTCTCATCAACTAGCGTTGCATTTGCAATTTTTTTTCTATAGACATTTTCCACCACAAGATGGCACATTAACAGGAAAAGAGTACCTAAATCGCTGTTTTCCAAATGTAGGGATTTAGATACTCTTTTATTGACAGTGTACACTTTTTCTGTTATTCTGCCATCTTGTGGTGGAAAATGTCTATAGAAAAAAATGCAAACGCAACTATATGGAACTAAGCTAAAAGTATAATGCTTAAAAAGGCCTTACCCTTGACAGTGTGGTAAAGTACACTGACAGCCCCTCTACAGGCCACACTCTTACAACAGTATAATACACAATACATACATAATGCACACAATATGGGGTAATTTATTAGTTCATTCCTTTATTTGATAATCATTTAGTTAATGAAATCTGTGAAACAGGAATGGTCTGCCCATTTTTTCTTGTAATTAGAAAAGTAGCATGCAATATTCAACAAATAAAATACATTTATAGGAGGTGATCAGACATTTCAAATGGGTGTATTTATGTTTTTTTGTATGTGTATTTATGTATTTATACACAAATTTTCTCAATGCCTTTTCGCTTTTTATGATGTATATTTTCTCGCAATGAAATATACTCCAGCCCAAGTTGCTGCTGCTCCTATTAATGCTGCTGTTCCTATCTTAGCAGCCGTCACTTCTAATGCATCACACATAATGAATGGCAACCAGAATAAAAAAATAAAAAAATTAACTGCCTAATGAATGGCTACTATATATACTAATAACAGTTTATTGACTAGTGTATATTGTGGCCTAATGGTTAGAGGGTCGGATTTGTAACCAGAAGGTCACAGGCTTGAGTGGGAATTGTCAGTGAGGGGAGTTAATACTCAGCGCTCTCTCTCACCATCAGTAAGACTGAAGTGCCCTTAAACAAGACAGCAAACTTAAAGTTCACTTTACTTACTTAAATGTATAAGTTCAAATAACATTAAATGTTGCAAATTTCATGGTGAGAATGCTTGTATTTCCGACTCCAGGTCATCTATTTATGTACATAATTATCAGTGCACAGACACAGAAACGAATGTGAGTGAATCACGTGACATAACAACCAAAGCCGTCCAGCAGGAGGCGACAAACATACTGTGAAAAAACAACTGACCTTTATAATGAGGGTGAAATAATGGAGTAGGAAGACATTGCATTTGACAGTGTTACACTGTCCTAGCTGTCTGTATTTAACTTCTCAAATACAAAAGACTTAAAATAGAAAACTTGAATATTGGGAAAACGTATAACATGTACTGTTTATGAGTGTATAAGTGCTGATTAATGCTGTATTATAGATATATTTGATGCTGATGTCTTCCTCTGGTTTTTCTGCTCATGATTCACGTGAGTCTTATGAGTCTCTGTTATAGGACCTGTCCACACAAACGCGGTTATTTTTAAAACCGCAGCTTTTTCTATGCGGTTTGGCCGTTCGTCCACATGCAAACGCAGCACCAGGTCACTGAAACCGAACATTTTTGAAAACGCCTGCCAGGGTGAAGATTTTCAAGAACTCTGGTTGCAGTGTTATCATGGAGACAGCGAAACCGGAGTTTTTGGCTTGTGACGTTGGATCCTGCAACGCCTACTGGAAATGTTTTCAGGCTTCTGATTGGCCAACATGGCTTTATGGTCGAGATTATATCGCCACCTGTTGGTTTGGCATTCTCTTGACAGTGCTTCATAGCATGCTTTTGCGTTTTCATGTGGATGGAGATTTCTTTTTAAAACGGAAGAAGGAAAAACTCTGTTTATAAAAATACCCGTGTACGTGTGGACATGGCCAGTCACATTAGAAACACTCTGATGTTTTTATTTAATTTGATTTTCAAAGATCCCATAATGAGCGATTAATGGCCAGTTTTCCATGTTGAAATTTCCTTTTGAAGCAGGAAGTTTTGGTGCAACATGTCACAGGGCTTGTCAATTTTGTAAATATCCAATATTGTTTATTTACGTCACAGCCTTAAACATGAATTGCCACTTTGCTACTTGTTAGTCAGTGTCAGGTGGTTTAGGGGGAGGGACTTTCTCACTCTTCAGAGCATCTGATTGGACAGAAATCTGTGTATCATCACATAATGGATATTTTTGGCCCTTTTTCTGTATTTATAAATGCCTATTGTTTCAAAGGAGTTCAGTAGCACATAGAAGAGCTCAGAGCTGATAGACATGAACTAAAAGCAAACAACTCCTGTTTTGAGCTAATTTGATCTTTAATAAAACCTTTATTTTCTAAAGAACGTTACGTCATTTGAATATCAATTCTGATTGGTCAGTTTTGTAATGAGAGAGTTTATGCTGTAAGCCTCCTCTGGCATTCATACAATAATTAAAACGTGTCTGGGCTTCAGCAAATAAAAGAAAAATACATCTTTTACCAAATATGTTTCCAAGTTCTGCACTTTATTATATCATCTGATCACCTGCTGTTCTCTTATTGACCATCAGTGCTGTACAGAATCACGTGACACAATAACAAAGATATCCAGGCGACAGATAGAAGACTTTTGAAAGAGTAGACTGTCAAAAAGGATGACTAATACTTCATTTATTTTACTGTAAATATGGCATTTAATGGACAATTACACATAAGCTAATATTACAACTAAAGTCTGGTTACACAGTCCTGTTCTCTAAACATATTTTGGAAATGTGTTTAAATTAAACGTACATTTATATTGTATTGTTATTTTTTGTGCGTTTGCATTCAGTGATGTTATTTTCTTGTTGAAGAAGGGAACTTCAGCTATTTCCGCTGCTGGACATTAAAACAGTGTTAACCACACGAATGGCTCCTCGTCTTCCTCTGGTCTTTCTGCTCATGATTCACGGTGAGTCTCTGATACATTCACATTAGAATATATATTTAATTGTATTTGCAAAAATACCATAATGAGTGAAAAAAAGCTGATCGGATCATGAATATTTTTGGCCATTTTCTCAGAAGAAAGTGTTTAGTTCAACTAAAGCCACAAAACTCACATTTTAATGTCACTGGGTATTTAATAAAATCAGCTTTGATTATTTTATTTTTCTCATTTAAAAGCAAAAAAAAGTTGTTCATTGTTTTATAGCACAGCATGTTGTTCTTGGCTGATTTCTTTGCTCTGGTTTCACTTCTGTCTCTATTTGTTTATTTCTGTAACATCCTCCATCAAAGCTGAAGTCATTCACACTCAGATCATTAATAGCAATTCATATATTCTGAGAAGATGAGCTTATAATATTCCCTGTAATAAGTCACTGTTTTTAAGTAAAAAGCATTATCATGTTATGGTCCAGTGTAACTGATAAAACATCATTTTCATCCTGATGAATTCTGTGTTTCAGGGGTTTCTGGTGCTGGTTGGGGTGTGAGTTACAGTCCTTCACACATCTGTGCACTAAAGAACTCATCAGTGATAATGAACTGCACTTATACCCTACTGGACATCAGATCAAGAAAGCGTTCTGGACCAAAAACCCTGTAAAGAGTGAAGAGTCTCCAGATCTGTCTGAGGATCCTGAATACAGTCAGAGGCTTCAGTATCTGGGAGACACACAGCAGAACTGCACCATCAGACTGAGTCATGTGACACAGAAAGACGAACACAAGTACTGTTTCAGATTCATCACATGACTGGTTATCCAGGAGTGACTCTTACTGTCACAGGTGACTTTCATGAGGCTGAGCTCTTCTTCTGTGCATTATGTTGAATAATAATCAGTGTATGACAGCAGCACTAGATATAATGTGTGTGTTGTGTTCAGATCTTCAGGTGGAGGCTCCTGAGAGAGTGACAGAGGGTCATAATGTCCGTCTGACATGTAACAGCAGCTGCACTCTGACTGACAGAGCAACATTCATCTGGTACAGAAACTCACAGCCATTAACTGAGAGAAGAGACGGAAACAATCAACTCCTGCTGCAGTCAGTCAGAAGAGAGGATGCAGGCAGATACAGCTGTGCTCTACATGGACACAGTTACATCTCTCCTGCTGCTCGTCTCAGTGTCACGTGTGAGTACAGATTAACTTTTCCTCTTTAAAGTTTTCTTTCAATCGCTACCAAAGTTTAGGACTATATTTTTCTGATAATGGTCAATAAGTTTAATTGTGGCTCCTGTGATATCAAATAAAAGAGGGAGTCAGTCCCAGACACAGATCACGCGTCTCTGAAACACAGCTGAAAAGGAAAAAGTCAAACTGATGACCTCAACTATAATATTGTGGCTCCAAATATAAATGCATACATGTTCAGAGCAGTGGTGTGCTGGTGGGATTCTCTTGGTTGAAATTGCATTGGGATTGGAGGGGCAGCTCGATAGGACCAAAAGGGCAATTTACCATTGACGATTAAAGAGCCATGGGGACTCCACTGGTTCAGAGTGTAAATAATAAATACATTTAAAAAAGACGATATGCTTCCATCTGACATCTGGATACATTCAATGAGATATTTCTCCTGTAGATCCTCCAGAGAATCCTGTGATCTCCATCAGTCCATCTGAAATAGTGGAGGGAGATTCAGTGACTCTGAGCTGCAGCAGTGATTCAAACCCTCCTGCCACATCATGCATCAGTTTAATTATGATGATCTTCATCTTTCAGTTCATCCTGGTGCTGATAGGAACGTGATTGTGATCGCAGCAACATCTGGAGGATTATTCATCATCATCATCATCATCATCATATGGTTTATAATGTGAGTTCAATTATAAACTGCATTAACTTCATAAATGCACTTTTATATTGTATAAGTTCATTTTGGTGTAACAGAAGGAAATGGATCGGCTGTGTGTGATTATTAATAATCTTTTAAAACGTTCATATTTTCTATTAATTTAATGCTGTCGTCCATATGTTGTTAATGTCATTTTAACAGGAGGAAACAAAGGTGTGTTAAAACTGAAGATAACACAGTGAAACAGGTAAAACATTCAAACTTTACAGAAGCAGAAAATCAATCGATCAGCTGTTATGTGTGTTTCAGACTGTAACTGTACAGAATGATGAGAAACTAAAAAGTCTTTAGCAACAGAATCCAGCAGAAAAACCTTTAAAAACTCATATTTCTCTCATTTTAGCCCAGTGCTTTCTGAAACTGTATCTGCAGCGTCCTCAGGTGGCGTGACACATGATTTAAGAAATTAAAAACATAAAAACACTTATTTACATTTAAATGTTTGTTTAAACTTGTTGAACTCTTCTCAAAACCCGAACACAAAACATAAAACATGAGCAGCCGAGTCTGATTCACAAACAAATGACTCGTATGAGTCTGTTGTTTTAACAAATCACTAAAAGCCTGATGAGCTCAAGATTTATTGGTTTGAATCAGTCTGACAAGTCCATTTTCCCCCAAGAAAAACTTATATTTAATATTGTGCTATACATTCTTGCTTATATTACCTGCTATTATTTTCTTTCTCTGTCGCTGTAGATCTCTGATCCCAGTGAAGACACATATACAGCTCTTGAGCTCAAGTCCACGACCTCTGACCTGTACGACACACTCACAGTAAGTGAGACGTCAAAGTCAGATCATCATCACAGATGATCACATGACCGATCTCTCGCTGTCTTCCACACAGACCGTTCGTCCCAGACCTCCTGAAGACTCTTGATCCTAAACATGAGAATCCATCAGTAAGTGTCTGAACTGCAGCTCCTCTCCATATAATCAATACAACTCTCTTCAGTTCTAGTTTGATTGTTTTATGAAGCTTGTGGAAGGTTTATAATGTTGTTGATGAACTTCAGTCAGTCGTTCTTCTTTTTTCTTGTTCAGATCAACAGGAAGATGCTGCAGTGAGAGGCGGAGCACAAAGGAACCAATCCTGAGCTCTGTGGGCGGAGCCACATATGATTGACAGGTGTCATTAGTGAAGAGTTGATGAAGCGTTTCATTTTCTTGTTGCTTAAATACATGATGTAACAGTGGAATAAAATGAAAGTTAAAAGCTTGTCGTGTAAATATATAATGTTAAAATTATACAAGCTCACTGTTTTCTTATTTTACATAATATTCCTGTTTTAATTGAGCATTTTACCCTGATATACTGAACAAAGTCATAATTTTGCACCTCACAATGGACAATGTATTATTTTATGATGTCAAAGTGCTCAATATTATCAGTTTCTGTTATTCTGTCTTTGTGTTTCCCTCAAATCCTCAAACTAGCACCAGAGGTCAGCATCTCTGCTCCTGACATCAACATCGATGTGCATCAGCTGTCAATCACTATTATTCATCTTCATGTGTATGGTGTTTTATACTGTACTGTGTTTAAAGTGTTTAAACTTCATATGTTTGTATTATAATTCAGAACGCATCTATTCAGCATCTCCTCTGGTTTCTTCAGTCTCTGTTTACTCTGTCTTCTAACCTCATTATTAGTTGAATGTGTTTGCTTGTGTTTCCTGCTTCAGGCGCAAAGGACGTTACGTCATTTGAATATCAGTTCTGATTGGTCAGTTTCGTAATGGGAGGAGTTTATGCTGTCAGCCACCTCGGATATTCATGAAGTAATACAAACTCGTCTGGGCTTCAGCGAATAAAAGAAAAGTAAAATAAAAAGAAATGTTTAACCAAATATGTATCCAAAAGAGATTTGAATGTGTAGAATGTGAAAAATAATTAATATAATTTTATTGTAAATATGGCTTTTTACTTAGGATGGCTTTGAGTTGTTTAATTGGCAATTCGTTTTAAGAGAATATAAATGTAATGGACAAAAACACTAGCTTATATTAAAGCTAAAGTCTGGTTACAGTCCTTTTCTCTAAACACCTTTTGGAAATGTGCTCAAATTAACTTAAATTGCTATTTTCTTGTGATGTTTAGTTAGTTTGAGTTCAGTGATGTTATGTTCCTGTTGATGGAGGGACCTTCAGCTATTTCCGCTGCTGGACATTAAAACAGTGTTAACCACACAAAGCCAGTAAAGCTACAGATACAAGTGCATGTGTTAAAAGAGTCAGTCATTTAGCTGCTGTTGATCTGATGAGCTTCAACACGGTAAGACAAACACACTCGTACTTCAATGAAAACTGATGATTATTTCTATAGATGAAGCTCATAAAACACATGATTCCTGACATGAGAAATATCTTCTGTTCATCTCAATGATCAGTTAATTTAAACACACTGATGCTGTGCATTAATAATCTTCAGATGTGAATAGATCTTACTAACACTAAGAGCTGTTTAGGGTGATGTGCATGTACTGTTGATGAGTGTATAAGTGCTGATTAATGCTGTATTATAGATATATTTGATGCTGATGTCGGTCAGAATGGCTCCTCGTCTTCCTCTGATCTTTCTGCTCATGATTCACGGTGAGTCTCTGTTACATTCACATTAGAATATATATTTAATTTTATTAGCAAAAATCACATAATGAGCGAAAAAATAGCAGTTTTCTGTGCTTTATGTTGATGTACTTCCTTTTGAAACAGGAAGTTAAGCTGATCGGATCATGAATATTTTTGGCCATTTTCTCAGAAGAAAGTGTTTAGTTCAACTAAAGCCACAAAACTCACATTTTAATGTCACTGGGTCTTTCATAAAATCAGCTTTGATTATTTTCTTTTTCTCATTTAAAAGAAAAAAAAGATGTTCATTGTTTTATAGCACAGCATGTTGTTCTTGGCTGATTTCTTTGCTCTGGTTTCACTTCTAGAATATATATTTAATTTTATTAGCAAAAATCACATAATGAGCGAAAAAATAGCAGTTTTCTGTGCTTTATGTTGATGTACTTCCTTTTGAAACAGGAAGTTAAGCTGATCGGATCATGAATATTTTTGGCCATTTTCTCAGAAGAAAGTGTTTAGTTCAACTAAAGCCACAAAACTCACATTTTAATGTCACTGGGTCTTTCATAAAATCAGCTTTGATTATTTTCTTTTTCTCATTTAAAAGAAAAAAAAGATGTTCATTGTTTTATCACCTGCACTTATACATACCCTACTGGACATCAGATCAAGAAAGCGTTCTGGACCAAAAACCCCGTAAAGAGTGAAGAGACTCCAGATCTGTCTGAGGATCCTGAATACAGTCAGAGGCTTCAGTATCTGGGAGACAAACAGCAGAACTGCACCATCAGACTGAGTCATGTGACACAGAAAGATTCACACAAGTACTGTTTCAGATTCATCACATGACTGGTTATCCAGGAGTGACTCTTACTGTCACAGGTGACTTTCATGAGGCTGAGCTCTTCTTCTGTGCATTATGTTGAATAATAATCAGTGTATGACAGCAGCACTAGATATAATGTGTGTGTTGTGTTCAGATCTTCAGGTGGAGGCTCCTGAGAGAGTGACAGAGGGTCATAATGTCCGTCTGACATGTAAAAGCAGCTGCATTCTGACTGACAGAGCAACATTCATCTGGAACAGAAACTCACAGCCATTAACTGAGAGAAGAGACAGAAACAATCAACTCCTGCTGCAGTCAGTCAGAAGAGAGGATGCAGGCAGATACAGCTGTGCTCTACATGGACACAGTTACATCTCTCCTGCTGCTCGTCTCAGTGTCACGTGTGAGTACTGATTGACTTTTCCTCTTTAAAGTTGCTTTTGAATGTTGTCATGATTACATATCTTTGATAAATGGTCAGTTTTGTGGAAGCTCTTGTCCTTTCTCTAAAATCATAAGTCATACAATTATTTCATTAACAATGCTGCTTCAATGCTATCCTGTATCTTCACATCATTCATCAGTGTGTTAATTATGATGATCTTCATCTTTCAGTTCATCCTGGTGCTGATAGGAACATGATTGTGATCGCAGCAACATCTGGAGGATTATTCATCATCATCATCATCATCATCATATATTTTATAATGTGAGTTCAATAGAAAAAAAAAACAGCTGTGATTGTATTTGTTCACTTTTGGTTTAATGAAGAAGGCAATTATTTATAATTAAGCATTTATATTTGATTATATTAGTAATATTAAAAAAACAGCATTCATATTTTACATGAATTGAATATAGTTCTCCATATGCTGCCAATTATATTATCACAGGAGGAAACAAAGTGTTAAAACTGAAGATCTCACAGTCAAACAGGTAAAGAAAAAAAATCTCAGTATTTTACATCACAACATTGATTTGATTTCATCTGATGTGGCACTTGATCTGAAAAGTTTGTGACAAACTTCTGTGTACTGAGAATCTACACTTCAGATCAAACTGATTTACGTCTCTTAATTAATAATGATGTATTTTCTTGTCTTTCAGAATGATCTTTATGCTGATGTGTCACAGAGAGTTTCAGTTCATGACGAGCCTCTTTCTGAACCTGATACAGTCAATGATGCTCTGTATGCCAGTGTGAAACCCAGCAGATTCAGAGGAGAAACTCCTGAATTTTATCTGAGCTGTAACATCATTGTTGTCCTGTTTGTTTGTTTTTTTTAGGCGATCAAATGATCAAACTGCGAAAGAGCCTTCAGCGATCTACAGCAGTGTCAAATGAGAGAGTGTATTATGTTTTATTGTGTATTAATGTGTACGTTTTATATATATATATAAAAAAATCCATGTTTTACTTTGTATGTTCTTACAACTACGGTTAATGCTTCAATAAACCTGTTTGGTTATTAACCTCCATGCAGTCTAAGCAGTGGTATAGGCAGAAATGTATTTTTGGTCGGGCCTGGGCAAAAGTGGGCAAGCAGTATTAAAGGGGTCATATGATGCGATTTCAAGTTTTCCTTTCTCTTTGGAGTGTTACAAGCTCTTGGTGCATAAAGAAGATCTGTAAAGTTGCAAAGACTAAAGTCTCAAATCCAAAGAGATATTCTTTATAAAAGTTAAGAGTCAACCACGCCTACCTAAAATTTACTGTCTTTACATTTATTTTGAAAGATGAAGCTCGCGATTATGGTAAGGGGTGTTACATTTCCGACGAGTGCTTGCGGTGTTCGTCCAATCACAATGCACTGGGTCAGCTGGCCAATCAGAGCAGACTGCGCTTGTCAAAGGAGGGGGCTTTGTTGAAAACTACGTGTTTGAGAGAGGCGAGGCATAGAGGACCTACAATAATGTACAGTATTTGAAAAATAATGTGTTTTTTGAACATTAAAGCATGTCAACATATTCTGTTACACCAAATACACAAAATAATGATCTTTAAAATAGCATCATATGACCCCTTTAACTAACAGATGGAGTCGGATTCAATATTCAGGGCTGCGTTTCTCAAAAGCATAGCAAGCTAAGTTGATCGTAGAGACCATTGGTGGCAATATATGATCTACTTAGGCCTTCGATGCTTTTGGGAAACACAGCCCAGGTCATTTCAATCTTCTTTTCTTTGATCCTATTGAAAAATAAACACAGTGGAAGACATGCATAGTAAAACTACCACGTCTCCGTCACCTTCAAGAACGTGCCCATCGTCAAGATATCAAAATCACTCACAATAGCCCCAATCCCTACATACTGTTGCAGATTACAATAGGCTACTCAAACTATAAAGTTGTGCTGTGTAGAAAGAATCTCTCACGCCAGGTCACTAATGCATGTCTGCTCATCTAATACGAATATTACACAACCCTGCTCCAACACACCTGCCTGTAATTATCAAGTAACCCTGAGCACCTTGATTAGCTAGTTCAGGTGTGTTTGATTGGGCTTGGAGTTGAAATCTGCAGGACGATAGTTCTCCAGGAGAAGGGTTGTAGACCCTTGTCCTAAATCCTTGATCACTTGGAATCCGTTATTGAGTTTGTTATTTATATGTTTTCCCTTATGAATTTGTTTGATGCAGCATTCTATATGTATATAGTTGTGTTTGGGCTGTTCAAAATAAAAAAATAAAATAAAAAAAAATCATATATCATAGAGTTGTTTGGGGTGGGGGTAAATTAAGCTCAGTCTGCAAAAGTGCAATAGTGTTGCATTGTGGTCTATGGAGCGGTCTGAAGTGCACATATGAAGTAGACTCACTCCCTCGGTCAAAATCAAGGGGTCAAGAATCTGTCCATATGTTCACAAAGGGGAATGCACTTCAAAATGGCAGTGGAGATTCCTCTGAGGGGAAGTGCTTGGGGAAGTTCGGGCGAGTGTGTTTCTAAAAGTGAAGTGGAACGCACACATGGTAGAAGATTATATGTCAAAGAACACTATTAGCATATAAAAGATCTCAGAACTGATATAGAGGAACTAAAAGCCACAAAACTCACATTTGGATGTCATTGAATCAACATTGATTATTTGGAGTCATTCACACTGATGTTCAGTGGTGGATACAAGCCCTTTCGGTAAACCTTACTATGAAGCCCGTATTTATAACTCATTATAAGAGTATTCTTAAGGCATTATAATGAATGCATAATGGATTATAAAAACCTTATAATATGTTGTATCATCTCATGAGTAATCATGACAACAGTTTTAATGCATTATAATATTTACTTATTGATAGTTATAGCTTTTAAGATTATGGCATTTATAATACACAATGAACACAATGCATCCACTTAACTTACAATGGATTATATTTCCCATAGTTATAATGTTTTATAAATCTCATATCTTGCCATTGTTAACTTGTTACTTTACTTAAAGCAAAGACCACTTATAAATAACAACAACAATAATAATAATAATAATATAAATAAAAATATATTTTTTTCTTAAACAGCCATAAGATCAGATATCTGATCAGATGAATGTGTAATATGGCACATTTGATTTTAACTATATTTATTGTAATATCATTAAGATACTGTACAGATCTCAAATAAATTCTGATCATTTTACTCTGAACTACTGAACTAAATTCTAATTATGAAGCAATTAGATCACTATTTTACTTTAGTTTTATTGCAGTAATGTTGTTCTCTTGTTGAGGAAGGAACACTGATATTTCCGTGTTAACCACGTATAGTCTCTTAGCCTAGAGCTATAAGTGCATGTGTTTAAAGAGTCATTTAGCTGCTGTTGATCTGATGAGCTTCAACACGGTAAGACAAACACACTCGTACTTCAATGAAAACTGATGATTATTGCTCATATAACATACTTGTCTTAATGTGAGAAATGTTAAGAATAGGGTGATGTGCATGTACTGTTGATGAGTGTATAAGTGCAGATTAATGCTGTATTATAGATATATTTGAAGCTGATGTCGGTCAGAATGGCTCCTCGTCTTCCTCTGATCTTTCTGCTCATGATTCACGGTGAGTCTCTGTTACATTCACATCACAAACACTCTGATGATTTTATTTAAGGCCTCACAATGAGTTTTTTTGTTTTGTTTTTAATGTCCTCATGATTTTGGGAGAAAACGTTCTTAGAACAAGATTCTTGGAACGTCCTTTAAACATTTAGAATGACAACAAACTTCAAATGAATGAGGTTGTGTTTGCTGTTTTAAAGGGGTCATATGATGCTGCTAAAAAGAATATTATTTTGTGTATTTGGTGTAATGAAATGTGTTTATGCGGTTTAAAGTAAAAAAAACATTATTTTCCACATACTGTACATTATTGTTTCTCCTCTACACCAAGAGCTTGTAACACTCCAAAGAGAAAGGAAAAAATGAAATCGCATCATATGACCCCTTTAAAAGAACATTCTTGGAACATGGGACAGTTTTATAGCCTGTCCCATTGATATTGTTCAGAACTTTACTCTTAAATTGATGCAAGTGTTAGAATTTAACACTTTCAAAACAATGTTCATGAAATCACCACATATTGTTATTAGTTTTTGATGAATGTTCTCATAATGTTTGCATAATCTTTGAAAAACATTCTTTTAACATCCTTAAAATATTAAGGATCACTAACTTTTTAGCTTAAACAATGGGGTTGTAGTTAAGGTTAGATGCTACACACAAAGTCCCCTGTGTCTAACACTGCTCAATGTGACCGTTAGTGATGACGCCTGATATTAATGAGTAAAATCACTAAAGGAAAGAGGAACAAACATCAGAAGTTACCATTGTGGTGATCAGTGTTTCCCGTAGTTGGGCACTTGATCCATGATTTTTATTTGTTATCTTTTCTCTGGCTACTGTATCAAATTGTTCAGACAACACTATTGCTGTATCAGAAGAACTCAAAGATGGTATAACATCAAATGACATTGATTTAATTAATGGTGGTATCATGTAATTAACTTTTTTAAATATTGTACTGACAAAGTGATTCGATTATACAAATCAGATTTTCAGAAAAACTAAATTATGTTGCAAAGTTAATAACAAAAGTTCTATATATACGCTCACAGACATCAACAATCAGCATATGAAGTGCAACAATGGTGACACACAAAACTCATTCATGGCTCCTAGCATGCATTGCGGCATAAAAAACATATGCAGTTGAATTATTTTGCTATATTTATATTTTAACATTATTTGCTTGTCACCATGGTTAAGGTTTGTATGATGAGTGTTGATGTCCAAGTGTCTCTCAGCCTTTAGACAAGAATGCAGTTTTAGAAAAGCGCATGCAGATATCGTTAGTGTTACAAGTGATCTTTCTTTCACAATAACTGAATGGCTAAATGTTTAATACTTTTTTTTTTCAGTAATGCTTCAACTTCAAAACTTTTTTACTTCAGTAACAAATCTGCATAAAAAGCAGTTGTTAAAACCACTTTAATGCAGGCATTTTGTTAAATTATTAATACAAAATAAGTTGAAAGAACATATCAAGAACATTATACTAACCTTAAAACATTTTAACGTTTCCATAACCAAAATAGAATGTTTAGAAAACATTCTTAGAACAAAAATTGGTTTGCTGGCTTGTGCCTTTTATAAATATCCAGTAGTCTTCTGTTATTTGCTAGTCAGTGTCATGTGGTTTAGGAGGGACTTGCTTATTGTTCAGAGCATCTGATTTGACAAAAATCACTGTAGCGCCAGATCATGAATACTTTCAGCTCATGTTATTGGAAGTGAATATGTATGTTAAATAATTATTGTGTCAAAGGAGTTCATTAGCAGATGAGCTCAGATCGGATAGACATGAACTAAAAGCCATTGTGCTTTTAATAAATCAACTTTGATTCATTTCTTAGACTTGTTTTTCATTATTCAATTAAATTCAGTTTTTTTTGTATAGCGCTTTTCACAATACACGTCATTTCAAAGCAGCTTTACAGAAGATGCTTGTGTATACATTACAATTTAGAGTGATCTGTTATCAGAAGTGAATGTGTCCAAGTAATGTTCATTTCACAGATGAACAGTTCAAGGTAATAGAATCATACAGCTAGCTAACATGAATTAGCTTAGGCAGAAGCACATTAAAGCGATTACAGGTGTGATCATAATGATTACAATATAGAGAAATTTTGGCAGCTGTGCATGTCGGTTCAAGTTGGCGTCATCTGGGGTCCTCGCAGGGGTCAGCACAGCGTCAGCGCCAGCGCCACGGGGGGGCCAGAAGGGGCCCGGCCCGGCCATCTCGGTCACTGTGCCCTCTCACCTCTGGTGCCGTCTCCGTAGTGGGCGCCCTGATTTTAGTCGGTGAGGCAAGGTACTGCCCTGGGAAGGTCTCCCAGGCTGTTAAATACACAGATTAAAATCGAAATGTTTTCATTTCGGTTCGTTCTTAGCAAAACATTTTTTTTTTTCGTTCAGGTTATGCAGCGCGAAATAAGAATAGTACTGCATTTAGAAAGAATTCTTATTAACTTTGCTATTATTCTCGAATTATGCCTTTACTGTATGACCTAAAATGAGGGAGTAGTCTATTTGATGTTTTAGCTGTTTGATCGCGCCGGCGCCTCACGCGCACTAAGCTACTGCATTCATTGGAAACAGCGCAGCCGTTCACCGTGCCGTTCGGCATGAGAGCCGGTCCACTGTGGAATATTTTTGCTCATTATGATATTTTTCGGTTGATACTGGAACGCGCGTGAACTACAAAGCCTATTTTACCTAATAAGGCTAATAGTTTAGCTTCAGCTACATCACAAATATGGTCAGGACACATTTGGATTTGTGCCTGAGAGAGGTAAGCCCAACTTTACCTTACGTTTCTTTATAAATTAATTTGTTTTGGCATGTTTATTGCTAAGCATATATTATTATATACTGCAATTATATTTATCCATTAGAATTATATATTTTTAAATTCTTATTCTGTTCTGATACGTTAAATTTAAAGGATTTGTTGTAAAGTGAGGGGAACTAAAATATCCTATAGTGTTCATAATGTTGGTACATTATAACATTATTAGGCATGCCGCTATTATTTCTGAAAATGCAACTTATACGAGACGTATCTTTGAGTGTTTGTCCGAAAACTGGTTTTGCAAGAGAACGCAAAAAAAATTTCCTCCCACCCCGATTTTTTTTTCCACCACCATGTCCCTTTAGGGGCTCCGTAGAATTCTTATTAACTTTGCTATTATTCTTGAATTTTCAAACTGCTAACACTTTGCAGTTTCGAATTATGCCTTTACTGTATGACCTAAAATGAGGGAGTAGTCTATTTGATGTTTTAGCTGTTTGATCGCGCCGGCGCCTCACGCGCACTAAGCTACTGCATTCATTGGAAACAGCGCAGCCGTTCACCGTGCCGTTCCGCGTGAGACCCGGTCCACTGTGTCATATTTTTGCTCATTATGATATTTTTCAGTCGATACTGGAACGCGCTTGAAGTATAAAGCCTATTTTACCTAATAAGGCTAATAGCTTAGCTTCAAATAGGCTACATAGCGAATATGGACACATTTGGATTTGTGCCTGAGAGAGGTAAGCCCAACTTTACCTTACGTTTCTTTATAAATTAATTTGTTTTGGCTTGTTTATTGCTAAGCATATATTATTATATACTGCAATTATATTTATCTATTATAATTATATATTTTTAAATTCTAATTCTGTTCAGATACGGTTAAATTTAAAGGATTTGTTGTAAAGTGCAGGGAACTAAAATATCCTATAATGTTCATAATGTTGGTACATTATAACATTATTAGGCCTGCCGTTATTATTTCTGAAAATGCAACTTATACGAGACGTATCTTTTTTTGGCTTTGTTTCATCATGTGACTTTCTCATCACCACCTGCTTTTGGTGGTTATCAGTGTATTACAAAGGTACAAAACAGATTTTAGTACTTCAATAGGTTGGTATATAATAATATTTTATCAGTTAATGAAATTACGGTATTTAACTGTAAATTTAAGTTAAAACCGTAAAACCTAAAACGTTGCTACCGTATTTTTTACGGTAAAATTCCGGCAACCACAGCTGCCGGTTTTCTACCGTAAATTTTACAGAATTTTATTTACAGTGTTCTTTTTTCCAATATTTAAGCATTACGGTGACATTTGTTTAATAGGACTTCTTTGCAGTTCTGAAATAGCTGCATGTCAGTCAATAAACCAAAGAGAGACACCTTCATGATGTTCATTACTTACAAGCAGTAAGTATAAGCTCATCTGTTACCGCAAGCTTTTAATTCAGCAATGTGCAGACACACGAATGTTTGTTGTGAAACAATATTGCAATTGCTTAAAAGCAAACCACTTTGAGTTACTAAAAGGGTCAAGAGCCCAACTAAAGCAAACACTGATCTCCATGATGGTGGAGTAATAAAACATCAACATCTGATCCGCTGTAATTCTCAATAACAGCAGGTGTTCATCACTAATGCACAATCATCATTTAATTAGTCACTTAATTATCTCATTAACTTTAACTCTTTGAGGACTTGGGATTTGACTCGAGACTCGTTTGTGATTTGAAAGGAATGACTTGGTTCCTCCTCTGGTGAAATCAGCTGCTGAGTTCATGGGTGGAATTGTTCAGGCTTTTAGACTTGAACACTCATCATACGATCCTCAACAGTGGTGACAATAATTATTCAAACTGCAGTGCAAGATGGGAGTTTTTACTATGTTACCCAGCATGCATTGCAGCATGAAGCATGTTGTTGATTGTCGCCATTGTTGAGATTCATATGCTGGTTCTTGATGTCTGTGTGTGTCTAATTAGTATAAGAGCTCAAATATTCATATGCATTACATAGATTTAAGATTCATTCAATAACTATTAGAGCAACGCTTTCATTGCAAGCTGTAGTTTCACAGAGTTGGTCATTTAAAATCTTAACATAAAAATAATAATAAAAAAAAAGTTAGTTTGAATGTAAACAGGTCAGTGTCCGATGATTATTGCATTACATGGAAACAGCTGCTCACTGCACATCACTGATCTCACTGCTTTATATCACCACAAGCAGTGTTACAGAGAGAGATCTAACACAAGAAGTTAAGGGTCAAGAGCACAACTAAAGCAAACACTGATCTCCATGATGGTGGCATAATTTTAACCAATAAAACATCAACATCTGATCCTCTGTAATTCTCAATAACAGCAGGTGTTCATCACTAATGCACAATCATCATTTAATTAGTCACTTAATTATCTCATTAACTTTAACTCTTTGAGGACTTGGGATATGACTCGAGACTCGTTTGTGATTTGAAAGGAATGACTTGGTTCCTCCTCTGGTGAAATCAGCTGCTGAGTTCATGGGTGGAATAAACATATGGCAGGACTTTTACTTTCTGACCCCTGGATTGACCACCTCTGGCTATATGTTATTAAATTGTGCATAGGCTATATATCAGATTATTTTATTTACAAGTTTCATGTTTGTATTTATCCCGTTTTTTCCCCCGTTGCATCTGAAAATTACTTTCAGAAACATTTTTGTTTTCAAAGCAGCACCCACCCCCCACCCCCAAAAGGAAAAACAAAAATTGTGCCTGCCCCCTCACTTTGTGCGCTCTGGCACCGACCCTGGGTCAGCATCATCTCTTCACAGGCGCTGGGTCATCTGAAGTCTTTCTATGAGGCTGGATCCACGCTGGAGCTGGTGTAATCTCTAGATACCTCAAGATGGGCATCCCAGGGTAGGAACAGAAAGACAGTGGGAAATAATTAGCGTAGCTGCTGTTCATACCGTTTCAAGCAAAAAGTATGTTTATGATTTTTATCTGCTCTAGCTGGGAACAAGGTTATGAGATTCATTATGTGAATGCTTGGCTGAAGAGATGTGTCTTTAATATAGATTTAAACAGTGATCATGTGTTTGAGCCCCGGACATTATCAGGAAGACAGTGCCAGAGTTTAGGAGCCAGATGAGGAAATGCTCTCCATCCTTTAGTGGACTTAGATATCCTAGGGACTACTAAAAGTCCAGAGTTTTGTGAGTGTGATGGAAACAATCAACTCCTGCTGCATTCAGTCAGAAGAGAGGATGCAGGCAGATACAGCTGTGCTCTACATGGACACAGTTACATCTCTCCTGCTGCTCATCTCAGTGTCACGTGTGAGTACAGATTAATTTGTTCTTTTTAAAAAAACTTTTTATTTATAAATTTCACAAACTTTTACCCTAAAGACACAACTCTTCCATCTACACTTGACCCTCTAATGCTAGCACTCTCTATTCTACTTATATTCAATCGACTTGTTTTCCTTTTATTTCTTAAAAAAAAGAAAAAAAAAGAACTTGACCCTCTAACGGATAAAACCGTCTGCTAAATAACTGAATGTAAATGTAAAATTTTGGAACTACACATTTAATTTATGTCCTCTCTAGATGCACCAAAGAATGTCTCAGTGTTCATAAATGGATCTGGTGAAATAGTGGAGGGAGATTCAGTGACTCTGAGCTGCAGCAGTGATTCAAACCCTCCTGCAGAAATCAGCTGGTTTAAAGGGGGAAAGTTTGTAGGAGCTGGAAGAATCTACAGCATCTCAAACATCAGCTCTGATCACAGTGGAGAATACAAGTGCAAGTCCAGAAATGTGAGATTCATTATGTGAATGCTTGGCTGAAGAGATGTGTCTTTAATATAGATTTAAACAGTGATCATGTGTTTGAGCCCCGGACATTATCAGGAAGACAGTGCCAGAGTTTAGGAGCCAGATGAGAAAATGCTCTCCATCCTTTAGTGGACTTAGATATCCTAGGGACTACTAAAAGTCCAGAGTTTTGTGAGTGTGATGGATTATAGGGCATAACAATTACAGTTAAATTAATTATTTGATATCTTGTTCTTGGCTGATTACTTGTTTTTTTTTTCACTCCTTTTGCACTGTGCTTTTACTTCTGCTTTTCTGCAACACCCTTCATAAAAGTTGATGATAAACATCACATCATTTATCACTCAAAAGAGTTGCTGTTTTCAAGTAGTAAAAAAAAAAAAGTATCATCATGTGTTTGTGGTCTGTTGTAACTGAAAAAAAAAACATTCTGATGAATTCTGTGTTTCAGGGGTTTCTGGTGCTGGTTGGGATGTGAGTTACAGTCCTTCACACATCTGTGCACTAAAGAACTCATCAGTGATAATGAGCTGCACTTATACATACCCTACTGGATATAAGATCATGAAAGTGTTCTGGACCAAAACAAAAGTTAGAAATGCTGATAATGAGTATCCAGATCTGTCTGAGGATCCTGAATACAGTCAGAGGCTTCAGTATCTGGGAGACAAACAGCAGAACTGCACCATCAGACTGAGTCATGTGACACAGAAAGATGAACACATGTACTGTTTCAGATTCATCACTGATAAGAATACAAGTGCAAGTCCAGAAATGAACATGGAGAGAAATACTCTGACGCTGTGACTTTAAATGTCAAGTGTGAGTTAATGATCATCAGCACCTTGTTCAAAATTTCCAAATTCACAATTTACTAATATTTATTGTGAATTTTAATTTTTGTCCTTTCTAGACCCTCCAAAGAATGTCTCAGTGTTCATAACTGGATCTGGTGAAATAGTGGAGGGGGATTCAGTGACTCTGAGCTGCAGCAGTGATTCAAACCCTCCTGCAGAAATCAGCTGGTTTAAAGGAGGAATGTTTGTAGGATCTGGAAGAATCTACAGCATCTCAAACATCAGCTCTGATCACAGTGGAGAATACAAGTGCAAGTCCAGAAATAAACATGGAGAGAAATACTCTGATGCTGTGACTTTAAACATCATGTGTGAGTTTATTAAATGTTTTTTTTATAATTTCAGCGCACATTAGTAATTAAAAAAATGTATAAGAGGTCTTTAATAATATGGTGATTGTTATTAGACCCTCCCAGGAACGTCTCAGTGTCCATAAATGGATCTGGTGAAATAGTGGAGGGAGATTCAGTGACTAATTATAAAACATAAGATGCTTATTCTCAGTTTTTTTCTCATCTTTTAAGTTCTTATTAGCAATTTTAAAAATGTGTAAAAGGTTTTAAATAATCAATTTGGTGATTGTCATTAGATCCTCCCAGGAGCGTCTCAGTGTCCATCATTCAGACTGGTCAGATCTGGGAGGGAGATTCAGTGACTCTGATCTGCAGCAGTGATTCAAACCCTCCTGCTCTGAACTTCAGCTGGTTTAAGGAGAATCAAAGCTCAGCTGTTGGATCTGGACAGAGTTTCAGTGCACTACAGAGTGGACGCTTCTACTGTGAGGCTCACAATCAACATGGATCGCAGAGATCAGACGCTGTTACTGTCACAGGTGAAGCTTTTATTAACACACTCCTGTATCTTCACATCATGCATCAGTTTAATTATGATGATCTTCATCTTTCAGTTCATCATGGAGCTGATAGGAACATGATTGTGATCGCAGCAACATCTGCAGGATTATTCATCATCGTCATCATCATCATCATCATAATCAGCATCTTGTTTGCAATGTGAGTTAAAAAAACTGCAGAGATTATATATTTTCACGTTTTTTCTGATGTAGTAGAAATGGCTCATGCATTTTTGATTAGTAATCCTTAAGAACAGCATTCATATTTTTTTCTCTGTACATTCTTTCATATGCTGTCAATGTCTGTCCTTATAAAAGGATGAAAAGAAAGGGTGTTAAAACTGAAGATCTCACAATGAAACAGGTAAATCATCCCCAACATGACTTTACAAAAGCAGAAACTAAATTAATCAAATTCTGTCCTATTCTTCTCTACTGCATGAGTGACTCAAGGAAATATACTTTGTATTTTGCATCACTACATTCATGTGATTTGATAAGTCACACTTCTGTGTACTGAGAATCTACACTTCAGACATCTCTTAATTAATAATGATGTAGTATTTTGTATTTCAAAAATGATCTTTATGCTGATGTGTCACAGAGAGTTTCAGGCCATGACGAGTCTCTTACTAAACCTGATACAGTCAATGATGCTCTGTATGCCAGTGTGGAACCCAGCAGATTCAGAGGAGAAACTCCTGAATCCAGAGATACTGAGGAGATCCAGTACACAACTGTTCAATTTCACAGAAAGAAAGAGACGAACAGACCGGAAGACGATGAATGTCAGTATGACGATATAAGAGTTCATCAGCCTGATGCTGCCGAGAGGTGAGAAAACAAAAACTTCATCAGCACAGATCATCTAATCAGAGTTGTAACATCGTCCTGTTTGTTTTGATTTTTCAGGCAATCAAATGTTCAAACTGTGGAAGATGCATCTGTGATCTACAGCACCCTCAAATGAATGATACAGACCAGCGAACACAAAGCCTGTGCTCGACTGTTTAATGAGTGATTGTTGGATAATTGTACAGTTAATAATTTACTCATCTGTTCAAACCACAACCACTGTAAACATGTTCAACACCCACATTAAGATGCATTTGTTCTTTTTTCGTAACAAAATTTTCCACCATTTGGAATTGAACCATTTCATCTTCAGACCATGTCAACTAAAACTAAATTAATTTGATCAGTCAAACCATTTCCAAATAATGCGCAAACAAATTTGTCGAAAAGCTCACCAAAGTGGAAGTGAATTTTTAACAAACATGCTGTATTTTACGAATGCATTGGTGTATTGTTATGAAACTTGGTGTCTTCAACACCAGGCCCTGAATGTGCTCAACATGTTTTGTGATAGCGTGGTCAAAAATTGTAATGAAATTTAAAAAACACGCCAATATTTTTTTTATTATTAATTTAACCTATTGTCATGAAACTAGAAAAACTACTACAAGGCAAGTTTATTTATATAGCACATTTCATACACAATGGTAATTCAAAGTGCTTTACATAGAAAGGAAGTAAAATAATCATATAAAAAAAGAATCACAACAATAAAACAATGAATTTATAAACTTTTAAAATGATTTAAAAATTGATTTAAAATGAATTTAAAACAGTTAAAAATAGAAAATGATTATATATAAAATACAGTGCAATCAGATCGGACGTCACACAGTGCTCATTCAATAAATGCACAGCTAAAGAGATTTGTTTTGAGTCTGGATTTAAATTATGGCTAATGTTTTAGCACATCTGATCTCTTCTGGAAGCTGATCCCAACTGCGGGCGGCAAAATAGCTAAAAGCAGAATCCCCTTGTTTTGTGTGAACCCTTGGTATTTCTAACTGACTCGATCCTAATGATCTGAGTGGTCTGTTAGGTTTATATTCAGTGAGCATATCTGCTATGTATTTAGGTCCTAGGCTGTTGAGTGATTTATAAACGAGTAAAATTACTTTAAATTCAATCCTAAATATAACTAGAAGCCTGTGTAAGGACCTGAGGACTGGTGTGATATGCTCAGATTTTCTGGTTCTAGTCAGAATTCTGGCAGCAGCGTTCTGGATGAGCTGCAGCTGTCTAATGGTCTTCTTGGGAAGGCCAGTGAGGAGACAATAGTCCACCCTGCTTGTTATAAAGGCATGTTTCTCCAAGTCTTGACTGGAAACAAAACATCTAATTCTTGCAATATTTTTGAGATGATAGTATGCTGATTTAGTTACTGCTTTGACATGACTACTGAAACTAAGGTCTGTCTCCAGAATTACACTAAGATTCTTGACTTCATTTTTAGTTGTTTGATACCTAGAGTCAAGATATGCATTCACCTTGAGAACTTCATCTTTGTTTTCAAATGCAATGTTACATAAGGGATCGCTTGTTTCTCCGTCCTGTTCACGTGTGTTTTTGTTCGGGAGGTTTTGTACTCGTTCAGACAGAATCAGAATTAAAGCGAATATCATTTATTATCATAATGAGAATGATGTTAATGTTGTTAGCTTGTCAAAACATACTTTATAAATGAAGCTTCGGACATCACAGATCACGTGGTTATGGTAAAACGAATCAAGCTCCGGTACAGTGCTTCACTGTGAGGTGTGTCTTTTTTTTTTTTAAACAAGCTTCGAAGCTTCAGTGTCTAATGTCACATCTCTGCTTTCCTTAGTTATTTGCCTTTGGCCTTTACTTTTACTAGTTCCTCTAGTTTTTTCCTAGCTATAGTTTTCTTTGTTTTCTCTCTCTTTATTTTGTTTTCTATTTTAAATATTTATGTATTTTCTATTATAAAGAGTTTCCTTTTCATGTTTTACTTTGTATGTTTTTGTAACTAGGGCCAATGTTTCAATAAACCTGATTGACCTGCAAGTCATTTAAGGCCGTTGTGTTTTTACTGGTTAAACAGCACTGACATGACCTCTAGTGGATGATATGTGAATTATTCTTCATTGATGGGACATCCAACTTCTTTTCCCTCCTGAAAAGTGATTATTTTCTTTGGCCAAAATCAACAGATCTGGATCCCATTTTCATATTCAGTCTGTTTCAGATATCATGCAGACAGTGAAGAGAAAATGGAAATGTTACTGTCCATTAAAACTGAGAGATTTGTGAGTTATGGTAATAAATTGGTTTGATAGAGACCGAATACCCCAGATAGAGGTGTAATGACTTTGATTACTTAATTTTAGGGAATTAATTATTATTAATTCATTCAGGTTTTGAGAGTAATCGAATCTGAAAATTCGAGGTCCACCTGATTAAAACTAAATTCAAATTTGATAGTTTACACTTTAAATCAACGGTCGTCCAGCGAGCCGTTATTCTCTGTGCGATGTTACGGCGTGGGAGCGCTTTGTCGCGCTCACCAAGTTGAAAGCCAAAGGTCTTGAGAGAGAGAGAGAGCGAGCGAGCAAGCCCGAGAGAGCTTTGTATTCCTTTTAAACAGGCTAATTAAAGTTGCACCGATTACATGAAACACATCAAACATCATCAGACATAAACATATTATTTGTGAATATATTGCTCCGATATTTTCAATGATTTTCACTGATTGTCTTATGAATTGTCTGTGTACATTCTGTTTCTTTGTCTGTGACAAAAGAACGTAAGGGTTTCAGGAAGCAGATGTTCAAAAAGTCATGTGGCGTCTTGGAGTCATGTGCTGGGGTGATTAGCAAACCTCACGATGGCTGATAGGGGCATAGCAGTGTCCGTTTATGTACTAGAAATCCCTACAGAGGTAATTAACATAATAATAAATAATAATATGTTTTATTTATATAGTGCCTTTCAAAAACCCAAGGATGCTTTCCATAAGGTAAATAACATATAGTATACAACATATGAGCAGCCAAACAGCAGACAGAGGTGAAATAATATGCAATAAACAAGATAAGCTACAAAACAAGCATAGTACAGAAAATTAAGGCATGCAATCAATTAAGAAACATTGTAAATAAGTGAGTTTTGAGAGCAGATTTAAAGGTCTGGGGTGAAGAAATAACACAGAGATCTTGTGGTAGTTTATTTCAGAGCGTGGCAGCGGAAATGCAGAAAGCCCTACCACCCACACTAGACAGGTGAACTGAATACGATAGGTGACAGGGAGCCAATGTAATTGCTGTAAAACCGGTGTGATGTGGGCAGATTTTTTGGTAAATGTAAGAGCACGAGCAGCTGAATTTTGAATTAGCTGTAAGCGATTAAGGACTTTGTTGGGTAGGCCATAAAACAAGGAGTTACAGTAATCCAGATGCAACATAATAAAGGCATTAACAGCAGTTTCAGCATGTTTGAAATTTAAGGATGGTCGTATAGGCCAATATTATACAATATTATGAAGGTGAAAAAAACAGTATTTGACAAGCTGATTGAAATGGGATTCAAAACGTAGACCAGAATCAAGCATTATACCAATATTGTGTATAGTGGAAGAGGGATGGACTATAACTCCATCAATGTTAATGGAGTAGTCATGTTGGGAGGAGACAAGGGATTTAGGGCTAACTAACATAAATTTAGTTTTTTTCAGTATTTAACATTAAGACATTTTGGGCCATCCATACTTTAAGATCATGTAAGCAAGATGTAAAAGAAGAAGGGGGAAACAGAATTGGCTGTACGGTAAAATATATCTGTGTATCATCAGCATAACTGGAAATTTAGACCATGGTGCTGGATGATCTGACCCAGAGGAAGCATGTAGATTAAGAATAGAAGTGGACCAAGGACAGATCCTTGAGGGACTCTACGAGAAAAAGTGACAGAATGAGATTTTGAATTATCAATGCTAAGGAACTGTTGCCTGTCAGATATGAACCTAGCCACTGTAAGACAGTATCAGTAATACCGATCTCCGTCAAACGAGATACAGTACCAGTACAGAATAGAAAACAGTATCAAAAGCTGCACTCAGGTCTAAAAGAACCAGAAGGCTGAGGGCACGTGAATCAGAAGCAAGGAGGAGGTCGTTCACTACTCTTAGAAGGGCAGTTTCTGTATTATGGAGAGGGCAAAATCCGGACTGAAATGATTCACACAGATTATTTTTGTCCAAGTGGGCCTGTAATTGTTTGGCGACCACCTTTTCTAGAACCTTAGATAAAAAAGGAAGGTTAGAAATTGGTCTGAATTTACTTAGAACAGTGTTGTCAAGGCCATGTTTTTTAAGTACAGGGGTGATCATAGCTGTTTTCAATCCAAGCGGTACATAACCAGTCGATAGGGCACAATTTATCATGTGGGTGATAGGTATCATGAGAGAAGGGAGAAAGTTTTTGAGTATGTGTGTTGGAATAGGATCTAGCTGACAGGTAGAGGAGTTAGAGTTCATAATCAGCTGTTCAACCACAGATGTATTAGTTAGTGAGAAGTTTGAGAGTGGATAAAGTATCTGAGAAGTAGCAGTTTCTGGAAGAACAACAGAAGAAAAGGATTGATAGAAATGTTTTTATTTTGTGTGTAAAAAATGTCAGAAAATCATCACAAAAGTCAGAAGAACCATTAAGAAAAGGCGATGGTGGTTTAACAAGTTTGTTGATCTCAGAGAATAGGGTCTTGGGCTTGCACTTTGCTCTGTTAATAATGGTGGACAGGTAACTAGTGCAATCAGTGTTAAGTGATTTTTTAAACTGTGATATGAATTATGAGTGGAGGGTCGCATGAACGAGAAGACGAGTCTTCTTATAGAGCCGTTCAAGACGCCTACCCTTAGCTTTCATTAGTCTGAGCTCCGGAGTAAACCAAGGGGAAGAATGAGCTGAGGGGACAGTTCTGGACATTAATGGGGCCAAAGCCTCCAGGACATCAGATGTAACATGATTATATAATGATACTATCGCACCAGGACATGAGAGATTAACAGAGAGAGGCAAAAGAGGAAGCAGCTATAGCAGTAGAGAAATTGTCAGTGTTTATGTTCTTCAGGTTTTGGTAAGATATTTTAGATTTGGTTTTAGGTTTAGCAAGGGGGAGACAGAAACTAAAGTCAGTGAGTTTATGGTCAGATATGCCAACTTCAAGACTCTGGACACATACATTATTAATGCCAACCAAACAGCTTAGGTCAAGTGTATGAGAATGAGTGTGTCTAGTGTTACGACACGAGCTACCTCTGATATAACGAACCAAAATATATTACTACTACAGGCGTCCAGGGGTTTTTATTTTTGTTTATCGGTTGTAACAACAAACAACTTTCCCTACACAATGCAAAATAATGTGGGAGGCAGTCCTAACCAAGATGCAGGGATGCAAGGGTGTGTGTGTGTCAGCTAACATCCACCCAGAGAGAGGTCACTAACCTGCATTTTGCCCCAACCTCATTCTGGCCAGGCGATGCAGCATAGATGCCCCACGTTCTCAGTCCAGCCCAAGCGTGGATACGGTTTTCATTCAAGTTTTTTTTTTTTTTAATGTTAGAACACGGTGATAATCATAGTCCCAAAAACAAAAAGAAATCATTGACTAACACAAGGAGGGTACATGATTTGAGGCGGGAGTTTTTTTTTTTTTACGTGTCCACACACCGGCAGCGTTTTCCTTTTTGAGTCTAAGACCCCACCTCTTACACACGCCAATCTCATCATTCACAGGTGAGTGACATCATCTGGGCTCTTACTTTTCGTGTTAGTCAGTACTATCCCTGCGTAAATACCTAACATTCCTCAAACAAAAATAAACAAAAAAAAACAAGAAAAACTTTCCTCTTTATTTATTTTTTTAAAACCTTTACATACACAAATTGTAATAATCGCCAGGCCTCATGTCCTTAGACATTCGATCTAAATACTCCATACCAGGAAATTAGATCCCTATCATCCTAATCCCTTGAATCTTTAAAACTGTACAGGCATCCTAGAAAAGGTATCTGCCAGAACATTATCTTTACCAGCCACATGCTGTATAACTAAGCTGTATGGCTGCAAAAAGAGACTCCAACGAAACACATGCTGATTTGATATCTGAAATTTAGCAAGAAAAATCAAGGGGTTGTGATCGGTATATACCAACAAATCTCCCAGGGCACTAGATACATAAACTTCAAAATGACGAACAGCCAAAACCAGAGCCAAAGCTTCTTTCTCAAAGGTGGAATACGCTCTCTGATGTTTATATTCAGCTTCCTGGAAAAATAGGCAACAGGTCTATCAATGCCAGACTCGTCGGATTGAAGCAAAACAGCTCCCACTCCCACTTCACAGGCATCAACAGCCATCTTAAATGGTTTTTCAAAATCTGGCACAACGAGAACAGGTGGACATGCCAGCACAACCTTAATCTGGTCATACACCTTGGTACAGTCATCAGACCACACATAGCGTACCCCCTTCTTCAACAATCTTGTTAAAGGTTCCGCTATTCTGGCGAAATTTGGCACAAACATCTGTAGCGAATCAGCTCATTCATGGGGAAATATGAATAATTAATCATAACTAGTTATCGCAAACCAAAACAAACACGCGTAATGGCGGACACTCACTAAAAACACGATGGCGTTTTTATTTTTATTTTTGTTTATCGGTTGTAACACCAAATAACTTTCCCTACATAATGCGAAATAACGTGGGAGGCAGTCCTAACCAAGATGCAGGGATGCAAGGGTGTGTGTGTGTCAGCTAACAGCCACCCAGAGAGAGGTCACTCACCTGCATTTTGCCCCAACCTCATTCTGGCCCGGCGACGCAGCATAGATGCCCCGCATTCTCAGTCCAGCCCAAGCAAGGATACGGTTTTCGTTGAAGTTTTCTTTTTTTTATCCTTTTTATGTTAAAACACGGTGATAATCATAGTCCCAAAAACAAAAAGAAATCACTGACTAACACATGAAGGGTACATGATTTGAGACGAGAGCTTTTTTTTGTTGTTTTATTTACGTCCACACATGGGCAACGTTTTCCTTTTTGAGTCTAAGACCCCGTCTCTTACACATGCCAATCTCATCATTCACAGGTGAGTTACATCATCTGGGCTCTTACTTTTCCTGTTAGTCAGTACTATCCCTGCTTAAATACCTAACACTAGGAAAATCAATGTGCTGTGAAAAATCAAAATAATCCAATATAGCCATAAAGTCCTTAGCAGAAGCACAATCAGAATCCACATGAATGTTGAAATCACCAAGCATGATAATATTATGTTGAGCACAGGCAATAGTGAGCAACTCGGTGAAATCAGAGAGAAAGTTTGCATTGTGTTTAGGAGGTCTGTAGATGATCAGTATCAAGAGTGGTGTAGGACCAGAAATTCTGAATGACAGATATTCAAAGCAAACAACAACATGAAAATCAATGTTGTCAGTCTTATAGTTGTTCTTAATTACAGCTGCTAGGCCACCGTCTCTGCCAATGAGACGTGATTTAGACAGATGGCAGTATCCAGGAGGAGTCAACAGATTAAGTTCCATAAAGTCATTAGGTAATTGCAAGGTTTCAGTGAGCAGTAGTATGTCCAACTTTCTTTCAGCGATAATGTCATTCAGCAGTGTACCCTTATTGGCCAGGGAACGAGTGTTAAGCAGAGCAAACTTAAAACACAGCAACATGATTCATTGATATTAATGCGTCACTGTTCAACACATAGGACCTCTTTAAGATTCAAAAACAGAAATGAAGACAGTTATTATATTATTGATGAAGAAACTAGAAAGGTATAGCCTAAGGAACATTTCCCATTTTGTTTAAAGAGGTTTTATCCCAGTAAGGATTCAAGTAAATTACCTCAGTTTTCAAAACATGATCATAGATGAAACAATTACTTTCTCGAAGTGACCATCTCATGCACACTTGACTTGTCTGACTGTAGGATATGAAAAAGAAACTAAAAAGTGTCTATACCGACTAACAAATGAAAAATAGTAACAATTTACGGAAATATATTGTACAACTACATACTCAACAACACACTATTAATTGTATAGCAAAAGTGCCCTGTACAAAAAAAAACAAAAAAAAAACACTTTGTCAATCATATTTTGCATATTTTGTAAATTAATCAGCCTTTTAGAAAAAATAAATAAAAACATGTAAAAACCTAGATCTCTTCTCCAGATTAGTTTTATTGTTTTGTTTTGTTGCATGGCAGCTGTTTTGTGCGAGTTCCTGAAGTTTGGCTTCATGGGAAGATCATTTCAGGTCTTACAAATGTAAGTTCAGTGCCGTAAAACATATATATTTTTACTGTATTTTTACATACAGTAAATGCTACAATACATTTTCTTTTTACAGTGTACTTACAAAACATGTACATTTAACAGTAATTCACCATAAAATTACATGAAAAGTTTTTCACCAAACATAGTAAGGGTACTTACTGTTAACCAATTAACATGTTTTTTTTCTGTTGCATTTTTACAATTGTTTACTGTTAAAATTACATAATTATTTTTACAGCGTATCACAAGTACTTAGGTTTACATTTCTACTTATTATTTCAAATAATTTATTAGTATTACACATGAGATTAATATGAACATATGCTGCAATATGTTTAAAATCTTGCAACAGCCTACTTTGAATTCACATGATTTTCCTAATGAAAAAGTACTGTATAAGTCAGTTCACAATTAAATCATTAAGGATAATGCAATTAAATTAGTAAATCTGCAAACATGGGGGGGGGGGGGAAGAAATCTACTGAGATACTTTCATGTAAGATAATGTTTCAAACAGTAAACATCGACAGACCTTCATTCCAGTCTTTTGCCATTTCCATACAGAATCTCCTTGCAAACCCGCATTGGTTGTAATGATCCATTGCGACAATACATGTGCTCATTTGAAATGTTTTTGCTCTACTAATGTTATTTACAAGAGTTATTTTAGTTATGCTTGGGGTCTTTTAGTCACTTTATTATCTCTGGGTACATTTTCTTGTAAATAAATACAGACCAGCACCAGCTGCTACTGCTAGCAGAGCTGCACCTCCTGTTGCTCCTATTGCTGCTGCCGTTCCTGCAGTTAATGCAACTGCTCCTGCTTTAGCAGCTATTGCTCCTACTGTAGCTCCTCCTAATACGCCTGCTCCTCCTCCAACTGCTGCTCCAGTACAATATTTTTTATGTCTAATCGTATTCTGAGTCTCCTTATAGTCCTGCTCAGTGTATCTTTTGTATCCGTCAGTTTCCCTCAGCTTGTTTATCTCTTTCAGAAGTTCAGTGACTTGAGATCTATCTTTATCTTTGTTATTAAAAACATGAAAACCTCCTGAACACTGATGAACTACTAACCTCAGTGATTCACATTTATTCAGATATCTGTCTATTGACACATGTAACTGATCTCCATGAGTAAAAAGCACTGTTGTGTGTAGTAAGGCCTTTGCTCCAAAATGATTCTTGATCCACTGCGCAACTTTACAGTCGACTTCTGTGAATGTCTGACCCAGTTTGATCACCAGCAGAAACGTTTATGTAATATCTTCTCTATGTCAGTTTGAACATCTGTAATCATCTTCGATGTATCAGAGATTCCTGCAGTGTCGAACACAGTGATTGTTTGTCCATGCACCACTGTTTGTTTTGATTCAAAGGTTTTGGTCACAGATGCAGCAGAAAAATCTTCTTCAAATGGTGTTCTATCACCTCCTATGATGGTGTTTCCTGATGCACTCTTTCCTGCTCCAGTACTGCCCAGCAGTATCATATTAACTTCTGATGGGGTAAATAAGACAGATGGATGGATGGATGAATGGATGGATGACAGCATGAAATATTCAGTACTTACGTTGAGGTTGCTCCACACTGCTGCTCTGCATCTTGCCTGTGGTTTCAATTAAAAAGATTTGTTTTCAAAAGTACAGAGAAAGATCTTCTAATTAACTCATATCAAAATAAATGGGTCCATAAATGTGGTTAAGTACACATGAACAGTTCATATAAGTGCATGGGCTGACATACATTCAAAAAGCCCAAATGGATACGTTGGCTGGCCTTTTCAAACTGGTCACACTAGCAAAGCAACATTCTCTCAACAAACGGACAGGCATGAGATGCCTCTAACATTCTGATTGTCTAATCAAAGACAAACTACATCTGCGGTATTGATAGACACCTGTGTGAGCTCAATGGCAACTGAAATCACACATGGCAATGAAATAAATTATGTAATAAAACAGCGTTTGAAAACTATTGTCAACACTATATGGCTAATTATGAGTAAATTATTACTGCCATTCCTTCCTATAAACGTTTCCCTGACATCAAGGACTAGATCTGATCTCTGACCAGGAATTCCATACTTACTCATTTAGTTGAAAAATGTTGACAGTTCACCTGAACCTGAACAAAAAAATAGTGTTAGTATGTTGATAATAAGATTTAATCAGAGAATGAGGAAAAGAAAAGTTAATAAAAAAGCACCTTAATTTATCAGTGTAGCTCTTTATGTTAAACCTTGTCACAGTTTCACCTTTCTTTAAACAACAAAGCATTGCGTTTTATACATATATTTTCTTTTGATTTAGTCGAGTTGGTTTTGCATCAAACACAATGTGATTTTCGGCAATCGAGATCTGACAGCAACAGCACATTTTTCCGCTTGGGCGAGCGCTTCGAACGGGGAAGTCGTGGCCTAATGGTTAGAGAGTCGGACTCATAACCCAAAGGTTGTGGGTTCGAGTCTCGTACCGGCAGGGATTGTAGGTGGGGGGAGTGAATGGCCACATGTCACGTCACACTTTTTTTCACGGACAGCTTACCTCACACATTAAATCAGCCACAGGCCAGCAAATCACTGAGAACGTGCTACAATCCTGACAAGTCATATTAGCAACAGAGCGGAGGCGAGAAAGCTGCAGAGAATCCGCTCGCCCGGAAGCAACCGCAACTGGAAGATTTAAAGAAAATTACAGCCGTTTTGGCAAATAAATAATTTTACGTACTTATTCCTAACTCTTTAAGCTTTAAGTTACATTTCAAATGACAAGGGTTCAACTTATAATCATGTTTATATGAATTACCCCGTGAACTTATTCTCTCAAATGGTCTGGGTATGCGGAGCATTCGCAGCTTATTTGGACGGAACGCCAAAATAATTACTGAATATTATACAAAATATTACTATTTAAAACCTTGATTAGATGATTCAGGTGTGTTTAATTAAGGCCGGAACTAAACTCTCCAGGACTGTGGATTGAGCGTGACACCACTGAAATGCAGCATGCCCAAACGTGCTTGAGCAGGCAAGAACTCCACAAAACCATCTACACCCATATGTCATTAGACAATAGTTTGTATGCCTTTGATCTTGTTTGTTTACACAAAACCGTTGTCAACTAAAAACAGAAAACTTCTTACATATTTTGCATTTTGGGGGCCTGAAAACGCAAACTTTCAAAGTGCACGTTTTTGGGAACGATACCGCTATCGTCTCTGTGTAAACTATGAAAAGCTAATTTGTGAATATGGTGACATATTATGTGTTCAATCTATCCACCTTATTTTTCAATGCAGAAGTAAGCTGTTTTCTGTGAATGTGTTAGACTTTTGGTTCATTAGACACTGTAGCGAAATAATGAAAAGAATAAGAACATGCAGTAAACGGTGAAACTGTTTGCACTACAAACCCGTGTGTTCATAATTTGGATAATACATACAAATAATGTGTTAAGACACACCAGTTTGCAATATCAAGCAGCAAAACAAGCTGTTTTGTACCGATAAAAATAGCTGGAAGTGGATGACACCAGAAGTCAGACCCATAAAATTTACAAATGGCCACGCATGCTCTCACAGGAAACATAAGGTGGATAGGTAGCTACAGTCAAGCAGTGTTTCTTTACAAAGTGACATGCATGATACAGCATTTTTAGTCATTGTCCGTGTATCCATGTAAACAGGGATTGTTTTGACAACGCTGACAACTGTAGGTTGTGGGAAACTATTCAAGAATAGTTTTCAGTACGCCGTTGTCGTTTGAACGTACCCTTTGTTACAGTCATTCCTGTCAGAGGAGCAATGTTTTTCTCTCAGGATCTTGAGAGATCTCTCAGGAGTGACTCTAGAGGAATACTGAACTGAGAAACTAGACTGACTACATTTCTCACTGTCACCCAGAGGATACCAACTGAACGGTTAAAAACACAAAATTTGTTTGATTCTTTTTATTGTAAGCTACCTTTGACTGTTACTTGTGATATTAATTTAATTACATTTAATTAAATTTAATTACAGTCAGATTTAATAATAATTAAAATAAATAATATAATTATAATCATCATCACCATCATGAGTATGGTAAAACTGCATGTGTTGATCAGCACACGATACAGGACACAATCAAACTACAATGATGAATGCAGTTTTTGATCATATTTATCATTGACATTTCAATTTTTCAAATAAGAATATCATATTTTGATTATCTAACCAAAAAAAAAAATCAATAATAAAAATCAATAAGGCTTTTGTGTCTATAACTTTATTTCAAAATTAGCCAGGCTAAATCATTTTTAATGAATAAAATAATTTGGCATGCATTCATCTGAAAAGCTTTCAAATTGACAGTTAACTGGTGAGCATGCACTTGTTATACATATAATTCAGTACAAGCACACTTGAACACATTATTTACTCTTCAGAAGGAAGCATTTTAAAACTTACTTGATATGGTTGGATGATTGTGTAAATTGTCTTCTGAACGTGTTGTGTAGCTCAGTGGAGAAGAGAGGATGTGTATCAGTCTAAAAAGTAGAAACACATTTACCCCTCCTACTCACCTGATATGGATACTGAAATGAACAAGCATGCCCACATATGCAAATACCTCACATTAGAGTCAAAAATGTGTGCTCCGTGGTTTTCCATTTACTACTTAAAATTGAAATATGTAAAATTTGTGTTATGACTTTAATATCTTCCCGCTTTCTACTATATATACAAAATGTCAACTTTTCTAGCATTTTATTTTTCTAGCATATAAATAGCATATATAGCTTTATAATTTCTAGCATTGAAACTTTGCATTTAATATGTTAATTCATTGACATTTTTTTTTTATAGTTTGACTATGTAGCCAAGTACATAACCAAATAATCTCTTACACTGATCATGTTCCTCTTAAAATACAATGCCATAGTTTTTAATAATAGGGGACTCATAGCATACATGTTAGATACCAGTCACCTAAACTTTAAAGTCCTTGTAAAGGCAATTCAGAGAATTGTTTCTAAACATTATAAATGTTCAACCCGGTATCACGCCAAAGCGTTCCACTCGTCTCGCGAAATAGTCGATCGTTCCGTATTTATGAATGAAATTATGTAATTCGAAATGTTCCAATGGTGGGAAAGGGATCATGTAAAAAGTCCACACATTTACCACGTTTTTACCATAGTACCTGTCACTCGACCATGTCATGTGTAACGTTAGTCAATACACAGTAACCACAACATATACCATGCTTCTCCCACCGTAACTGTAGTTTTACTGTGGTATTTGTAGTTAAAGCACAATAACCACAACACTTACTATGGGTTTACCTCAGTAATCGTAGTTTTACTGTGGTATTTGTAGTTAAAGCACAATAACCACAACACTTACTATTGGTTTACCTGTAATCGTAGTTATACTGTGGTATTTGTAGTTAAAGCACAATAACCACAACACTTACTATGGGTTTACCTCAGTAACCATAGTTTTACTGTGGTATTTGTAGTTAAAGCACAGTAACAACAACACTCACCATTATTTTACCATAGTAACTGTGTTTTTACTGTATAGTATTTGTACAGCACATAACCACAACACTTGCAATAATATATAATAACTATTTGTGAAGTGATTTGAATTCAATATTTGTTTCTGTCTTGCAGTTTCCTCAGATCACATACTCCACAATAAACTGTAATCTAGCAGCTCTTTTAAGAAGCCATCTCTCTCTCTCTCTCTCTCAGCTTTTCCGTTCCTATTTTTCCAAACTGTAATCCATAATTCATTTACACATCATTTTGTTCTCTTTCTCTTTCTGTGGTTCATCATGGCATATTTTTAAAACTTAAAACGTTATAACTGATTTGCTTTAATGGACATATTCTTATGTTATGTGTTAATAATAACTTTCCTTGAAGTACTTGCTCTCAAATGTTTTGGTCACAGATCATTTTCAACATGTATATTGTAACAACTTTGTAGGTCGGGAAGAAGGAGGCGGGAACCGGCGGATGTTTAAATAAACTTTAATAATAAAATAAACACAAAATAGCGCGACAGCCCCTCACGGACGACTGCCGCGCACAAACGAAACCAAAACACAAAATAAAATCCAGGCCTGGTCCTCTCTCGTCTTTCCCTGTCGTCACTCCTCCTTTATATCCTTCCGGAGCTCCTCCGTGAGACTCGAGACCGGTGAGTGGTGCAGGTGTCGCTCGTTATCCATTAACTCAACCGGCCTCGCTCCGTTCCCACGGCTCTCGACCCCGCCCCCCTCGTCACAAAGCACAGCCATGCTCGATGGCACCGCGGACTCACCACATTGGCGAGGGATCTCCGGCAGCATGTCCCTCCTTCTTCCCGGGTTTCGGCACCAATGTAACAAACTCGTAGTCACGGGAAGAAGGAGGCGGGAACCGGCGGACGTTTAAATAAACTTTAATAATAAAATAAACACAAAAAAAAGCGACAGCCCCTCACCGACCACTGCATCCTTCCGGAGCTCCTCCGTGAGACTCGAGACCGGTGAGTGGTGCAGGTGTCGCTCATTATCCATTAACTCCACCGGCCTCGCTCCGTTCCCACGGCTCTCGACCCCGCCCCCCTCGTCACATATATGTTTCTCTTTGTTCCAGTTGAAAAGGAAGACCTGTCAAACTACAAAATGTGTGATTCATAATGTTTTATTTAAATATTTATTTATTTATTTCAATATGTCAATAAAGATTAGGGATGGGTACCGAGAACCGGTATTTTTTTGGACCGGTACATAATTGGGTCAATACCGGAGTACCAGTAAGCTTTAGGACAAACAATACTGTTATCGATACTTGTGTTGTTTTATCTCCGTATACTTCAATGTTAACGAGGAATTAGAAGCTGCTGCTTGCCATTTCCCTTCACTGAATGATGTGGCCGATGTTTGCTAGGTAGGTAGGTAGGTAGGTAGGTAGGTAGATAGATAGATAGATAGATAGATAGATAGATAGATAGATAGATAGATATTTACTTTGAAGAGGTTGATCCATGCTTTTTCTCCGCATCTTCTCTGTCAGTGGACTTAATTGTATCTCTCTTGATTAAGAGGAAAAATGTATTAGTAAATATATTAGTAAGGAAAAATCCTATTTTCCAGTCAAATAGTTAATTGAATGTTGTCATCTTAATTTTCTATATAAAAATAAGTTAGTAAAAATAAGACATTAATTTACAGAATATTTTGTGCAACAGTAGAATTAAACATTTGAGGTTTCTAATCATCTTTGGAATAACAAACAGTCAGTTTCACTATTACAGGAGCTGTGTGAATTAAAAAATAAAATCATCGAATACTGAATTTAAAGTCAACACAATTACTAACTCTGTAATCCCAAATTAAAACCATAGAAATATTCCACTAACAGCAAGATAATCACCATTATTTCTCTATTTTATTGTATGCAGTATTTTCTCATATGACCAAATTATTGGCTGTGCTATGTACTAAAGTTATGCAACATGATATTTGTCTCCATATCTTTTCTAAACACCTGTTAGTTATATACAGTAAGATAGAAAACATTGCAACTGATCAGGTTCTTTTATACTCACTCTTTGTAATTTATTTCAACAATTTAGTTCATCCAGTTCATAAACATTTGTACACAAGGTCATACAGTATAATTGCAACACAATAAATAAATAAATAAATACATAATTGACAAAAAATAGCATTTACTTGCAGATGGTTTTCAAGTTGTCCGTCCAACAGCCTCTGAAGATAATAATAAAGAAACTAAAGAGCCTGTCCTGCAGTCATTACAAATGCAAAAAAGGAAAACCCAAACAGCAGATACACACCCACTGGTCTTAGGCTTCCAATAAACACAAGTTTGCCATTTACATTTATCTACATATCCAAATTAAAATTTTCTTTTCAACCAGAATTTGTTTCTGCTGTATGCAGCGTACTTTAATGTGATCTGCTTGATACACATAAAATATTAGCATTATTATCGTTGTGCTGCTGCTCATGTAGCGTTTTCATAAAATCATATAAAAGTGAAATGAAATAATTACAGAACGTTTGCTTCTCGTTTGCTCGTAGATGTTTTACAGTACAATGTGAAACTATGTGGTCAATGATGCGATTTAAACTGAGAAAGATCTCAAATATGTGACAAAGAAATGTTTGCTATTTCACTATTGAGCTGGAAATCTGAGGGTAAACACATGGCATCACTCTTTAGTGCAGCAATGAAAGAAATTAAAGCTGATCTGTGACTACAGGTGAAAGTCCTCAATGGAAGTCAAAAGCACAGGCTTTTCATGCAAAAACTACCCTACTGTATAAGCATTAGCAAATACACACACCCTGCTGCTTCTGAAGTGATGTTCTTTGTAAATCTAGGCTGTTCTTAACTCTAACCTATGTTTGGTTTCATTATTGACAATAAAGGAACTTATTTTAGTCTCAGACCAGTTTAGCAAGTTGTTGCTATATTGTTTCATTTTTATTATTAATTTTCATATTGTTATTTTTGAAGTAAATGAGAATAAATACTTTATTATTGTTGATTACAAATATAAGAAATAGATTAAATGTAATAAACACATTTTGATTCAATTGTATGGAAATGTAAATACAATTTAATTCCCGTAGCATGCCAGAGAGCACGAATTTCCATTTTAATAGACATAAAAAATGCAGTTCCTCTATAAAATACTGTAGATTATGTTGCCGTCTCCGAGAGGAATGGCTCAATATAGTCTAGGAAAATTTTCAATCAAAAAAAAAAAAAAAGGGAAATACATCAAAGTCCACTGTTACCTGAGCAATTGATGTCAAGTATTTATCATATCTGAAATAAATTGTTTAATTATGTAATTGGCATGATACATTCTTACCTGACAAATAACATGTTATATTTGAGTTATTCTGATCTCCTCTGAAATCATTATAGTAGATCATGTGGAGGCTGATGTTTCCTCAAATCTGAGTCCAGGATAGAGCAGACTAAAGGCTCATGACTTCATCAGAGATCTTTTGATTTCTGTCTATCACCGGCAAGTTGTAATGAAGTGACATAAACCACTTTTTGTTCTAAGCAAGCAGAAGGTGGCCAGCTGAAAGGTTTAAATGAACCTTGCGACCTTTGATTAAGATTAGACTTCGAATATGTGATCATAGGATCCATGATCTCTGGGATGTCCAAAATAATCAAATATCTAAATTAATTCATGATAGATTTTTTCTATTAGTTCTTAATTAGATCTAAATGTAACCATCACTTGAAATTGCAGTCAGATTAAACATGGAGCTAGAATCAAACTGAAACTAAATCCAAACAGATTAGGTAAACTTTGAGGAAACACAAATCAAAGACCTACACACATTGGGCCTCATTTATCAATCTAACGTAGAAACGAGCGCAGATCCGTGCGCACAAATCAACTTACGACAGAGTTCACGTGTGATTCATGAAACATTCGTATGCCGCCAATCTCATCGCACGAATGATCGAACGTTGATAAATGTGGCGGCAGAAAACAATCGTCATTTGAATATCCCGCCCCTAAAAACACCCCGGTTTAGAAGCCACGCCCCTAGAGTTTACGACTCGGAGAAACGAAACCCGGCCAAACAGAGGAAGTAATCTCATCAAAGAGAAATTGATCTTACTCCAAAAATACCCGTTAACTTTGTAATTGCAAACTATTAGCCTACATTAATTTAGGTAATTTATATGTATATTAAAATACTCGTAAATATAAACAGCCTATTTAGTTCCCCTCACTCTACAACAAATATTTTAAATTTAACGGTATTCAGAACAGAACAAGAATGAAACATAAGTAGTTATAAAATTATATACAAAATAAATATACAATAATACAATATTATATATAAAATAAAACACAAATTAAATTATATATTCAACTATAAAATAAATCTAATTAGGCTTTAGTGGCATTCATTATAAACAGCATACAAATGTCAAGCAAAACTGAAACAGCATTGGGCTAATGAGCCAGTCTCATACGACAATAATCCAAATGTTTCCATTTTTGCCATATTAGTAACATGTGTTTGCATAACTATTATTCATTATGTAGCCTAAACATGGCTTTATACTTCACTCAAGTTCTAATATCCGTGTAAAATTGATTTTACAGCGGACCTTTTTCAAATAAACTGTGTAACTTTTATGTTTGGTTGACTGCATTTTAGTTTTATGATGAATGGCTGAAATGTCAGGCAACGGTAGAACTAATGCTGTTTGTGTGTGCGTGAGGCGCCTGTGCTATCAGATGGATTTAATCAAATAAAGACATAATTCAATTCAAGTTTATTTGTATATTGTTTTTCCCGATACAAATCGTTGAAAAGCAACTTTACAGAAAATTATGTTTCTACAATATTTAGTAGTAGCTTATCAGTGGTGACTGTCAGTTAATATACATATGGCAGAAATGTATGGAAAAATCAATTAAAGATGTAATCAAACAGACGATGAAAATACATAAAGAAAATAAATAAAATGCATTAAGAGTGTCACAAAAACGAGCGTAGCCTATACTTGTTGCACAGTGTTTTTTTCTTTGTTAATCTGTTAGTTATATTATAGCCTATTATATATTTTGTGTGATCCTATTTATTTTATTCCTTCACATGTGATCACACGTTTTCCACATGTGATCCCATGGGTTTCACATGTTAATTATAGGTTTCACATCTGATCACATGTTTTCCACATGTGATCCCATGGGTTTCACATGTTAATTATGGGTTTCACATGTGATCACACCATTTCCACATGTGATCCCATGGGTTTCACATTTATATGAGTGTCACATGTGATCATATGGGTTTCACATGGGAATATACATGTGTTTCACATGTGATCCCATGGGTTTCACATAGGATTTTACATGGGATTCATACAAAAATTTTCCAAAAACACACATTTCCCATGTGCATTTCACATGTGTTTTTAACATGTTCTTATGTTTCACATGCGATTTAAACATGTGTCACATGTGGCTTTAACATGTGTCACATGTGATTTTCACATGTCTTCACACATGGAATTTCACATGTGCAGAATCACACGTGTGTGGCCACATGTGGCCACATGTGACCACATGTGTTTTTTGCACATGTGAAATTCATGTGATTTTTCTGTAAGGGCGGTCAGGAAAAAAAAATGAACAAAATGCTGTCATTCTAGAATTCTCCACCATATTAACTATGCTGCGTGCAAGTTCAGGTAACTCAAAAACTTGCGTACACGAGCTGAGACCAGACGTGAGATTTCATCGTAGCCACCGCTCACGTCCATATTGATCAATTCCAAGTTTTGCGTTGAAACGACCATATGCCCAATTTTCTGTCATACGTTTGTTTCGTAAATGAGGCCCATTATGTCAGTAGACAATGATTGGTCTAGAAATAAAGTAATAAGATGAGCAAATAAATCATATAGTGTACACACATGTACGACTATACTTTTCTTCTACATTAATGTGTCAACAGTTAATAAATCTTTATATATCTTCTCTGGTAACAGTACAATTACTTAAAAAAAAGTCAACTAGATCTTGATCTTAATTTAACACTGAAATATGAAAAACACTTGACTTGACTTGACCCAACTACAATCTGGTGTAAAACCACTTCATTTGGCCATTATTGGTGAGAAAGTAAACTATACATAAAACATGGTCAGTATGAATCTACACCTGTGCATATTGTCTCAGTTAATATTAACCAGAGTATATATATATTGAAATGCAACATTATAATCAGAAGAAACAACAACATAATAAACTGCCAATAATATGATAATATCCTATACCACTAATTAGTTGTTTCGTAACATTTCCAGGTCTACACTGTCCTCTAGTGGTCAGGAGCATTTCTGTTAGGAATTATTATTATTTTATTTAGCATTTTACTTGTAAATTTGATCGATTCAATCCAGAATACATTTTTCAGGACATTTTTTTAAAAATGTGTCACATATCTGTTGTTTCTCACTAGTGCTATTTTGCTTATAATCTAAGAAATTGTGTTTGTAGGCATATTTTACTAGAATTATTAACACAGATTGCACAGCTAGTTTGGACACATCAAGGCAGAACAGCCTGTGTTTATTAATTTTTAAGTATTATTATTATCATCACTGCAGCTGTTGTAGGTTTTGAACAAGTTTTCCTCATAGATCTGGATGAAATCTTTGTCAGGGCTGCACAAAGCTCAGCTGCACGTCTCCACGAATGTCTAGAACATCAATCTCCTCCAGATTAGTGTAGCGATGGCTGTAAGTGTGAGTTTGTTCACCATTGACAAACACCTCGTAACCCTGATGACTGCAGAAGATGGTGACCTGAAACACATTAAAATCATTCAGTACTGCACACTTTACAGATTTTCCCCCAATTGTACTGTACAGTCATATCCACACTGTCCACTTATATCAATGGTACTTTCAGGGATCATAAAGTCAAATGTTTGCTTACTTGCAGCGGTTGTCCTATTTTAATCGGCATTAGCTCATAAATTTCCTCATCGCCCCATGTCCCATCCTCATAGCTGTTGCACACAACCACATTCTCATCAAAACGAGGACTGTAGTAAAACGCAATTCCAGTTTTGTGCCGTAGAAAAATCTCCATTCTGGGGAAAGAAGAGGAATGTTTTTCTGATCAGCTGGAAGCTGTCATGATTCAAAGAGATTATTTCAAACAGAAGGTGTTATTTTAGTTGTCAAACCCATCAGGATTGATGACTCCTTCAATGATGATGACTTTTCCAGACCGTAATCCACCATCAATGATGCTTTTGTAGGGGACTTTCTGATTGTGGGTCAAAGTAATTAACAACATTTATAATATACTGCAACCTTCTAGTCTTTCTTTGTTGAATTAATCAGTTCATTGTAAATACTGATTTTGACAATACTGAAAGTTAAATGCGTTGATGAGTGTTTTATTTATTTTTTTTTTGATAACATTCATTAAAAAAGTTCTGTATAAAACAGAAATATTTATCAAAGCACATAAGAAAGCCTTATAAAATTAAAATCAATTTTTTATTTTTTTTTTTTAACAGGGTGTCCAAACCTGTTCTTGGAGATCAGAGTTAAGCTCCAACCCTAATTAAACACACCTGAAGCAGCTAATCAATGTCTTCAGAATCACTAGAACAGTAGTTCCCTTATCTAACGCACTCAGTTCACTTGCGTTCCAGTTCATTTATTTACGTCGGTTAAGGCTAGAAGGGATACAGCTGCGGCTTCTGGGCATGCGCACATCAATATAGCGTAATTTTTGTAACACTGTACAACAATAATTATTATTATTGTAAAGGGTAGGTTTAGGGTTGGGGTAGGTGTAGACATTAATAAAACACAATCTAATAGGTAGAAAATTAATTTCATTGTTAGTTTCCGGTCGGAGCTGTATCCCTTCTAGCCAATTTACGTCCTTCACTCGCTAACTTCCCTCCGTCTCGTTTACTCAGATGTACGTCATTGATTACGTTGCACGAGTGCCCACTAGTGGCCGAACCCTTGCAATGGGCTGAATCGGAACATCCCCCTTGTCCAAATACTCGCACTTGCGGTTTTTGCACTTGACCACTTGACTACTTGTTTGACCTATTTTCTGTATTTGGCCCAAGTGTTCAAGTGAGCATGAAGACCACAAGTGTGTGTAGCACTTTTCATTACCTGATGGGACACACTTATAAGCCGCATTCCAGTCCGTTTTTTTATGCCCTTCACTCGAAAACTTCCCTCCGTCTCGTTTACTCGGATGTACGTCATTGATTATGTTGCATAAGTGCACACTACTGGAGAAACCCTTGGAATGGGCTGAATTGGAATGTCCTAAGCCCTTGATCACTTATGGCGCTTTTCCACTGCATGGTACGGCACGGTACGGCTCGGTACGGTTCACTTTTGGGGGGTTTTCCACTGGGTACAGTACCTGGTACTTTTTTTAGTACCACCTCGGTTTGTTGAGGAAGTACAGAATCTGCTATGGAGTGGTTTATTGTTTACATTTTTCCCCGAACGAATTTGTTTGGTGCTGCATTCTATATGTATATGTATATGTATATGTATATGTATATCTATGCTTGGGCTGTTATGAAAGTAAAAAAATAAAATATATATATATATATATATATT
>NW_015640047.1:163949-167440 GCF_001515625.1 Sinocyclocheilus rhinocerous
ATGGCAGCGGGGATTCCCCCGATGGGAAGTGCTTAGGGAAGTTTGTGAGTGCGTGTCTAAAAGTGGAGTGGAATGCAGCCATAGTGTTGTAAAAATGCAAGTGTTTACAGAGCTTTATTTTTATTTTAAATACTTTGCATTTTAAAATCAACTTCTAAATGTCTGTTCAGTAGTCCCTATAACAGATGACACAATTTAATTTTGTGGTGCTTCTAATTAAGTGATAAAAAGATGTTGTTCAAAATAATTATCACCACTACTCATTTTCACCAATGGAACGTGCAACTCTTAGTTTTACTACCAAATTACATATCTAATAATTATTATTTATATTTAGCATATATTGGAAAGATTTCTGTGATCTCGGCAAAAAGTCTCACGATTTATTTCCACATCATGATGCATGATGGGATGCACTAAGCCTCCTATACTGCTCCGGAACGGTATTCGAGATAGTGTGGATTTAGTGCACTGCAATTTGGGGTTTTTAAGAGCTGGGGCAGTCTTGTGCACGCGCTCTCAAGCGGCCAAGACCGCAAGTGTGGTTATTTGCACAAGGGGATCCTAAGCCCTTCATCATTAAGAATATGCTATGGAATTGATTTATAATTAAAAAATTTTCCCCTTACAAATTTGTTTGATGCAGCATCCGTATGCTTGGGCTGTTTAAAATATTGAAATATTTTATATATCATAGAGTTGTTTGGAGTGGGATGAATTAAATGCGATCTGCGAAGACGTAACAATCATGTTGCATTGTGGTCTATGGAGCGGCCTGAAGTGAACATATGAAGTAGACTCACGAGGTCAAGGGTCTGCATGTAAACTTCCCTCGTCCACTTCATGAAGTGGAATGCACTTCAAAATGGCAGCGGGGATTCCCCCGAGGGGAAGTGCTTAGGGAAGTTCACGAGTGCGTGTCTAAAAGTGAAGTGGAACACAGCCATGGAGCTGATGATTTGAGTCAGGTGTGATAAATCAGGGAGATATGCGAAAGGTGGATCCCCGGGACCAGGAAGAACTAGACCAGACAAGTGTGTTGAAGCTGCTTGGCCCCCCAGGAGCAGGATTGGACAGCCCTGGTTTACACATGTCCGTTCTTTTCTAATCACACCGATATGCATCGAAGTGTTAAGAGCACTAAAAACGTCATCAAAGTGTTACAGAGATTCAATCTATCACTAAACAAAATCTCTAAAGACCTCTAGGCCAACCGCACATTTCAGATGACTTACCAAAGATGCCGGAGGCACAGGATGATGGGGCTGTAAATTAAATGTGATATTTAGGACAGGAACACATTTAGTAGAATTTGGCTGTTAAATCAAAGTGACTTTAAAATGGCAAAATTACATTATATGTGCCATTGTAGCACTCTACAACATAATAAAGGTGCTGTTTTAACAGTAAAGTGGTGCTGATGTCCGTCTGTCTCTCCAGTATATCAGCCATAAACAGTCTTTGTTACTAGTGCTTTGTGTGTCTGTTTTTTTAACCCCTTGTATCAGTATGTTGTCTATTTGAAAAAAAAAAAAAAAATTGTACATTTACTGTATATTGTTTAAACTATGTACCTTTTGTTGTTAAATTGCATCTTCACCTTCCAGTGTCTTATATTTATTGTATTGCACGTGGTTCAGTCTGTATATAATGCTGTTGTATGGCTGTAATGTACATCAGTTTCCCTCACAAGTTCAATAAAGAAGCTTCCAAGCTATTGAAATATCAAAACACAATGATATTGCTAATACTGGTATTTAAGTGTATATTTTTCTCACCTCAAGATACTGGAAAGCGATTAAACTCGGTCTGACCATTCCAGCCATACAGATTTTATCCACATGTGTCAATGGCATACGGTGCTTGAACTCAGAGAAGGGCTTCCCATTGGCACTTATCTAGAAAAAGCCAACAACACTAAGGTAATTTTTGACTGAAACTAAATTAGAAAAGCAAAAGTGCAAGAGAGTGAATGACCTTGTATGAGCTCAGTGTGACGAGGATCTGCAGAGTAAACAAATGGCCTCTCGGGAAAGGAGTTGGAGCTTTGTTTTCTTCTTTGCCCCAAACGCCGTTCAAGCGGGAGTTGTGCACGATGTACCCACCACTGTTGTAGCGAGGGTTAAAGTGCAGAGCGACATCAGCTGCATTCTGAAGGTCCACACGGAATCTGAAGAAGAAGAACATAACTGCTGTAACATGTCAAACGCAAAATGGGAATGCAGGTGATTTTCTTTTTATCAATGCATTGAAGTCTCAAGGGTATAAATATGTGGAGTTGTATGTGCAAACTGTTGCAAGTGTAAAACAAACAATAAATAACTTTTTATATCTTTCTGGTAAAACTACATTATATAAATCATTGCAATTTTAACTGTAAAAATGCTACAGTAAAACCTGTTAATTTGTTAACAGCAAGTTCCCTTACTATATAGAACTGTAATAGATCTATGCTTACATTTCATGTAATTTTACAGTAAAATATTTTTTAATGCACTACAGTTAGAAGCCAACTTACATTCCCAGAATTTCCTGTGTGACAGCTCACGTTATTTAATGTTTTTTTTTATTTTTATAATTACACTTTTTTAAGTAGCAAATAAAACAAAGAATATTGTAGAATGATTTACAAGAAAATATTATTTCAGTCTTCTAACTTCAAAATTTTGCATATTATTCAATACGTTTTATGAAATTTCCTGACGATTTCTGAGTGAAAATAGTTTCTACTGCATTACCTGCATATATATATATATATATATATATACCGCGTATGATTGATGAAATTAAGTAAATTCACATTCATCTTCTTTTACAAAGAAACTGTTACTCACCTGTCTGCATCTGGCAAAACCCGTCCACATACAGTAATACTCATTCCCTCCAGCAATCCTCCTGGGATTGGACTACAGAACGGGACAGTCTGTGTGAAACCATTTCATATCAGACATCTCAATATATGAGTGCTCCACACGTGTGTACAGTCATTTCTTTCAGTCAATTTTAAGCAAAATTATAACAATGGGCCACATTTTCATGCTTCTGATTGTCCATATCAGCAATTCAAATCAAAGTATGAGGAAATTGCTATTTAAAAAAATAAATAAATAAATACAGTTATTGGTCACTTACTGGGTTGAAAAACGGCAATTGCTCATGCAGTGCCATTTTTGCAGATTTTGGTCTCCTCCAATCTAAAAGTGTTTCTTCAATCTTAAACTCAAGACTGACCACCAATTGATCCACTTACAGGTTGTAGTCTCTATTAAAAATACGATCCAAGTTAATGTTTAATGTCTACTGTGTATTTATTGATTAATGATTTATTATGAGGCCCAAGTGCACCATTTCTGTTTTGTTTGCACATATTGATTGAAGAATGAACTTGTTCAAGCAAGCGAAGGATTCCTGCAAATAACATTTATATTTTCATGTGTATTAAGATGATTTCTTTTAAATCTTTCAATTTAGATCAAATAGACCCCCCCCCC
>NW_015640047.1:168780-171839 GCF_001515625.1 Sinocyclocheilus rhinocerous
GTCCTGTTACATAGGAAGACCAGAATTCTGGGAAAGGAAATTCTTTATATGGTTAATAAAATAGTTAATGATTAATTTAAGGTCTAACTTTCTGAAAACGGTCACACAACCCCATGACCAACTCACACAAACAATAACAGTATCCCGTTAGTCGTGTGATAATAATATTAAAGTGTCATTGAAGATCTAATATGTAAACTAAACCAGATCTTTCCTTTACTCCTCCGGGCTCGGTGACACTTTATAATAACTTTCATTTATAAATAATTAACAAACATTATATAATGCTTAACAGATCATTAGTTAATATACATTCACATAGCTAGAAACATGAGATAATGTGCTTGTAAATGTTTACTACTAATAATAAACGTATGAAACATTATCTAATGATTAACAGATCATTAATTCATGTAAATTAAAATGATTATAAATTTCATTAAACTTTTAGTTCATATAATCATGCACTTTTTGTGTTTAGCAAGCATTTATCAAAACTTAACTAACCACCTTTTCGACAAACGTTGTTACAGTAGCTAAAAGTCCATTTATAAATGATGAATAGTCTCAACTTTATATTGGGTACTGCAAAAACATAAGCAAATGATTGGTAAAGATGAGTAAAGAGGGTGAATTCAGGTCAGCTGGACACTTTTTGCCCTCATCTTTTTGAGATGACTGCTCGTAAAAGTACTAATGATGAGTAAATGTTTATAAAAATTTACAAACAACGAATAGTTTCCACTTTAAATTGGGTATTGCAAAAACATGAACAAATAATTAATAAATGATTTGTTAAGATGTGTAAATACTTGAAGTCTACAAAACAAAGACTAAATATATGACCTTTACGGACTGTGATTATGAGTTAATGAATAATATATTAACATGAATGGTTTGTGAAGTGCTTAAAATGAATAATTAAGCTATTTTTTCACAACATTTGTAAATGTAAAATCATTTGTAGATTTTTTAAAAAGTGCATGATCATATGAAATTAAATTTATGACATTTGTAAAAATTATCGAATGACCCAATGTTTGTTAATGATTTCATCATTTGTAAATGTTTATAAACGATTACTAATCATTTAGTATCTGTATGGGCATTGGACTTTTAGCTACACTCTCAGAAAAAAAAGGTACAAAAGTTGTCAGTGGGGTGGTACCTTTTCAAAAGGTACACTTTTGTACCTTTTAGGTACTAATATGTACACTTTAGGTACTAATATGTACCCTTATGGTACCAATATAGACTTTTTAGTTACAAAGGTGTGCCTTTTGAAAAGGTACCGCCCCCTTTTTTTTCTGAGCGAGTAATGTAACAAGGTTTGTGTAAAGGGTGGCTGGTTAAGTTGAGCTAAATGCTTGCTAAAGACATAAAATATTGTAATTTTGGTGCAAAAACGTGATTTTATTACTCTTCAGTATATCATTAAACAGGATATTTCTTGAATCATAAATAAACAGGGGAAAACAAATCATTTTAAAAAGTAAATACGTTCATTTATCAAAACAATATAATACAAACAGATAGAGCCCTGTTCCCTTATAATAATCAAATTGACCCCTGTACACTGTTGACCCTTTAACCAACCCTTAAACCGACCCATACCACCAAACCTGCCCCTAACCTGACCCGTATCACACCTCCATAGCAGCAAACGTGTTGTGCATTATCACAAGCTTTTAATCATTTTATAACATCTGTTAAAATCATTTGCAGATTTTCAATAAGTGCTTGATCATATGAAAGTTTAATGACATTTGAAAGTATTTTGAACTTACATGAAATAATGATTTGTTTGAACTATCTAATGTTTAATAAGTTTATTAGCAAACATTAACAAGCACATTATCTCACATTTCTAACTCTTTGAATATATATTTACTAATGATCCATTAAGCATTATATAATGTTTGTTAATGATGTATTAATGAAAGTTATTATAACGTGCTACCAAAGATATTTACAAATAATAATAATTCAATGATATCCACAGATCAATTTTAGAGTTTCACAAATTAATTTCACAAATAAATAAAATGAAATCTGCAAATAAAAAACATTCACATAAATATGTTTATGTCACAAACACAACTTTTCCTGGCATTAATTTGTGAATGGCGTTCTGTGCATTTGTAGATCACTGCGTGCATTTGTGGATTTTGAAACATTTCTAGCGTAAAGGCGCTGACAATCCATAAATGTATGGACTCCTCCCACCATCTACTCAAGCCAATCAGATAACAGCCGTACTACGCTGACCAATTTTTGATCTCATTTTATTTATTTGTGAATTCAATTCATGAAACTCTTATTTATGTATTCTCATTAACTTTATGTTAATCTCTTTACATTTATTTGTGGATCATAATCTATTTATTTGGAATTATGCAACAATACCCCCATAAACTTCAGTCAGTCCTTCTTCTTCTTGTTGTTTGTTCAGATCTACAGAAAGATGCTGCATTGAGAGGCGGAGCACAAAGGAACCAATCCTGAGCTCTGTGGGCGGAGCCACACATGATTGACAGCTGTCATTAGTGAAGAGTCACTGAAGCGTTTCATTTTTTTATAGCTTAAATACACGATGTAAGAACGGAATAAAATGTAAGTTAAAAGCTGGTGAATTGTTGTTGTGTAAATATATAATGTTAAAATTAAGTCAGCATTGCAAAACACATGACATGTTCAGTGGTGAGATACAAACTCACTGTTTTCTTATTTCACAGCATATTCCTGCTTTTAAATCATAATTGATCATTTTACCCTGATATACTGAACAAAATCATAATTGTGAACCTCACAATGGACAATGCATTATTTTATGGTGTCAAAGCGCTCAATATTATTCGTTTCTGTTATTCTCTTTTTGTTTCCCTCAAACTACCACCACACTCACACACACAATAAATCATAATCATTTTACCCTGATATACTGAACAAAATCATAATTGTGAACCTCACAATGGACAATGCATTATTTTATGGTGTCAAAGCGCTCAATATTATTCGTTTCTGTTATTCTCTTTTTGTTTCCCTCAAACTACCTACCA
>NW_015640047.1:173355-174354 GCF_001515625.1 Sinocyclocheilus rhinocerous
ATTATACACATTTATGTCCTCATTTGTCACAAAAACGCGCACACTCTCACTCACTCACACACACACACACACAGGTTTGTTTTTGTGAAAAGTGGGGACATCCCATAGGCGTAATGGTTTTTATACTGTACAGACCATATATTCTATTGTCCTACACCAACCCTACCCCTAAACCTACCCCTCACAGGAAACTTTGTTCTATTTCAGATTTTCAATACACTCCATTCTGTGTGATTTTTAAGCGTTTTGAAAAGTGGGGTTTTCATTTGTCATGGGGTAATGTCCTGAAAAGTCACCTTCTCCTTGTAATATCTATGTCATACCCTTGTCATTATACAAATTTATGTCCTCATTTGTCACAAAAACGCGCACACACACACACACTCACACACACACACACACACACACACACACCTGATATCTTTTCCTGTAATTCAAGGCTTTTCCTGTAGAGCACAGCTTAGTTTCAGTTTCACTCTCGCAGAAACACATCCGCAACCGAGTTTATTTCATACTGATCACATCTGAACGGACAGAAGGGAGTATAATCAGAGGTGTTTGATGATTTCCTGCTGAGCATTTCCATAATAGCAGAAGAAAACTTTGTATATTACTTTATCTACCAACACGAACAGAAAGTATGTTGTGCAAATATGATTGTTGCAAATGTAAATGATATAGTGCAGTTACTGTGGGGTAATTACTGCGTTGTTACGGATAACGGCGGATAACGTATACAATTGATGGAAAAACATTTCTGACTATTGTAATTGTGATAGAATTGATTTTGGTTCAGTTCTTCATGGCTAATGTAGCAGCGCGTGTAATCAATGTAGTTCATAGCGCCCTCTGCTGGTGAAAATAATCACTACACGATTGCTCTGGTAACCAGTATGTTCGTCTGACTTTTTGCAGTACGTTTTGAACTTGCTGTAAAACAAGGAACTATATACTGTATGTATATATATATATATATATATATATATATATATATATATA
>NW_015640047.1:174403-179084 GCF_001515625.1 Sinocyclocheilus rhinocerous
TATATATATATATATATGTATCACGCTCTGCTCATCTGCTCATTAAAATCACAAACCCCAGTTTGGAAACCTTGATATAATGTTTAATGCACTTAATGTTGTTAATAACAAAGAGAACATAGTTTATTTCCGTTTGTACTTTTATATCAATATGGTACACAATTATCCTATTTAAATCAATATGATAAAGGAGTTAGGTCATAAGCAATCTAAAAATAATCAAAAAGTAGTCCTATTTTATCACCTCAAATGTGTAATGTAATGGTTTATGCTACTAACTATTTTTGCCCTGTAATTTGGAATCAGTAATGGACTTGTAAGTAATCTACCCAGCACTGCTCATAGATCAGTATGAAATCTGTGTAAGGGCTGCACAAATGTCAACTCCACATCTCCACTAACTTCCAAAACATCAATCTCCTCCAGTTTAGTGAAACGATGGCTGTAAGTGTGAGTTTGTTCACCATTCACAAACACCTTGTAATGATCATGACTGGAGAAAATGGTGACCTGAAATGCACATAGAAGACAAAGACGATTTTTCCCCAAACTCTACTGCATAGTAATTTTCCAGTGTATTTACAATCATATTCACCATTGTCCATCTGAATAAAGCATACGTTCATGAATCATAAAGTCATATGTTTGCTTACCTGCATCGGTTCCCCTCTTTTTAACAGCACAACTTCAGATCGTTCCTCATTTCCCCATGTCCCATCCTCATAGCTGTTGCACACAACCACATTCTCATCTTAAAAGATACTGTAGTAAAATGCAATTCCGGTTTTGTGTCGTAGACTAATCTCCATTCTGTCACAGAAAGAAGAGGAAATTACTTCTTTTAAAAACATCTCAGTTTCTCTGATCAGATGGAAGCTGGCATTGTCTTATTTCAAGATGATTTATTATGTTGCCTATTATCTGTGAAAGAATGATATTGTCAAACCTGTTTCCCCCGGGATTGAGAAATCCTTGGATGATGAAGATCTTTCCAGGATGTACTCCACCACAGAAGGTGCTTTTATACGGCACCATCTGATTGTAATTAAATATATTTTTATATATTGCAATGTAATACTGTATAGCACATTAACTGCTTAGACCCTTACCCTTGCCAACTTTACATAATAAAATAATCGCCAACACTTAATAAAAAAGTATTTAAATTCTTAAAATAATGTATTTTAAGTGACACTTCAATATATTAAATAATATGTAGAGCTCTGGTCAAAAGAAACCATTTGTCAAAAAAAAAAAAATCACAAATTAATCATCAGAAAGTTTTTTTTTTTTTGTAAGCCACACTGTTGTATCATTCGTGAATATAAATGCTTAAGAGCATCAAATAAGTAATGAAAGTGCTAGACAGATTCCACTCATTCACATACACATGTACACTCTTGATATAGATGTCACAGAGTTATTAGAGATTCATGCAGATAAGCTGTCTACCAAAGATTTCAGATAACTTACAAAAGATCCTAGAGGTGCAGCATAACAGGGCTGTAAATGGAGAAACAAAAAAAATGTAAAAAAAAGTATAGCAGTGGTAATACATGCATACGAATAATATAGGTTTGGTTTAAAAACTGATAGGGACATGTTGCTTGGCAGGAAACAACCATTTCATCTGTAATACATACTTTTTTGTGATCACTGTGAATATTGTCATAATATTGTTAACTGAATATTTATAATGTCTATTCTTTCTAATTTGGTGATTTTATTGTATTGTGTACGGTGTATGTTCAAATGCAATATTTGTATAGTGTTAATAATGTTTACATTCTTCACCAGTGTCCAGTCTGTATTTAGTGTATTGTATGGTCTGCATAATGTTGTTATCTGACTGCTAATGCAGCCCAATTTTCCCCCACAAGATCAATAAAGAACCTTGATATATATCAAAATAAGAACAAATACACACTGATATTGGTATATACCTAATAGTGGTGAAGTGGTAAAGTACTTTTTTTTTCTCACCACAGGATACTGGAAAGCAACTAAACTCAGTTCCACCATTCCACCAATGCAGATGCTGTCCACATGGGAGAACGGCATACGGTGCTTGTACTCGGAGAAGGGTTTCCCATTGGTACTTATCTAGAAAAAAAAGCCAAAAACATTGGTTTATTGTCCTATCCAATAAAAAGTAGGCCTGTAGTTCCATATTAATTATGAAATATGAAATATGAAATAATGACCTTGTACGTCTCCTGGGTGACGAGGATCTGCAGAGCAAACATCTGGCCTCTCGGGAAGGGAGTTTCATACTTGCGTTCCTCTGAGCCCCAGTGACCATACTGGCAGGTGTTGTGCACAACGTATTCAGATCCTCCCACATAGCGAAGGTTAAAGTGCAGAACAATATCAGACCCGTGCATGAGGTCCACCTGGAATCTGGAGAAAACAGAATCGAGAGAAGCAGAACAAAAGCTGTACATGTCAAATGCAAAAAGATATAGTTTATGAAAAAAACAAATAAACGCATTGCAGCTGATCTTCTATTTATAACCCTCTAGCTTGAACCAAGAAAGTTAGCATTTGCTTTGACTCTATTAAAAAATCATCTATAGCATAAAGAGGTGCAAAATACAACAAAAATCTTTCTGGCGATCCTATGGTTGACGGGATGACAAAGGCCATTCATATCCTTACAGAGAGACTGTTACCCACCTGCTGGAATGTGGGGAAACTCGTCCACATACAGTAACAATCATGCCATCCAACAATGCTCCATGGATCGGTCTGCTGAATGGGACAGTCTGTGTGGAAGATTTTCATACCAGACCTCTCATAAAATGAGATTATTAACATTCTTATTATTCTTATTATTAAGAATGTTAATGGTAACAGTTCATTTTGATAGTCCACTTGAGACATTCTACTAACTATAAGTAACTTTGCAAGTACCTGTGAATGTCAACTTATTCTACTGACCCTAACAGTCTACTAATACTCTGAGGTATTTGCTTTAAAAAAAAAAAAAAAAACCGTATATTTAAATAATTGGTCACTTACCGAGTTGAAAAATGGCAGTTGCTGAAACAGAGTCATTGTGTCAAAACTTGCTCTCCTCCAGCCTTACAAAATGTCCAGCATCTACAGTTTGGTTAATTTAACTGAAGGTCCACATTGTTAATGTTTAGTGTTGGTGTATTTATAATGAGGCCCAAGTGCACCATTTCTGTTTTGTTTGCATATATTGATTGAAGAATAACACAAGCCAAATGTGACACATTGTGGCTTGATTTCTTTTATTAATGTTCACGTCTTATGACCAAAATAACCCATAATTATTCACAATGAGGAGCTTAAAGGTTACAAAACCAAGCTCATGTAGTTGTCAGACACATGTTAAAAACTCATTAACACATAAAAATATAAAATCAAATAAAAAACAACGATAAAAAAAAAAAATGTAATTGCACTTACAATGATGTGGACACTTTATTGTTTTACATAAACAACGTAGGTTATCATTCGTAAATCGTTGTTGTAGAGCAACACGTGCAAGTGACTACTTGGTGTCACAGTGGAGACGGGTGTCTAATTGTTTCGAAGCCTCGACACAATTCGGCACATTTGCTTCAACTGTTTCAGTGAAGTCTGCGGTATCATCATCCAGGGAGTCATCAGTCCTAAAGAAATCAGGTTTGACAGTATAATTTCTCATACATCTACTGTTTGCTTTTTAAACAATGGGATTTGAAAAAAGCAATTAAAGTTCTGTGCCGTAGACTACTCTGTTGGTGAAAGAAAGTGAGAGGAAATAATATATATATAACATATAATAATAATTCAATGATCAGGTAGATGTGTCATTATGACATCCCAACAGTATTAAAGAATATTTAAAAGCATTTGTGTGTGTGTGCCTGACTGCTATTCCCTACGTTATGGGGACCAAATGCCCCCACAAGGACAGTAATACCAGTAAATCGTGTCCTTGTGGGGATGTTTTTTGATCCCCATGAAGAAACAAGCTTATAAATCATACAGAATGAAGTTTTTTGATAATCTAAAAATGCAAAAAGTTTTGTTTGAGGGATAGGGTTAGGGTAAGGGGATAGAAAATACCTATGCCTATATAGAGACCCCATAATGATAGGAATACCTCTGTCTCTGTGTATGTGTGTGTGTGTGTACCTTTTCCATTAGAGGGCAATATTTGCCAGTAGCGGCAAGCTGGCAATATTTGTTGCTTTAAGCACTGAAGTGAGTCACTGGTATTGTTTTGAATGTGCCCAACCGTATTTTTATTAAATCATCCTTCCTATTATATTTAATAGATTACACATTGATAAAAACAGAAGTCGATAAGAATGAGAAAATGATACATTTTGCTCAAATTTGACTGAGTAAAATCAGCTTACCAATTGCGTGTCAACACATATGCTGCTGCTCCAGTTAAACAAAAAGCCACACCTCAAGATCAGAAGGGTCAAAAACGTGTTCAGAGTGTTTGCATAGGCTTTATAGCCTTTATATAAAATATGTTTCAGTAAATCAGTAACCATTATGCATTCAAAGCTGTGTTATAAATTCTACTTGAACAGGAAGGACTCTTTAGTTTTTTTTTTTAATCTGCCAAAGAAACAAAGATTATCGTGAGAACGCTGTGAACAAGGGAAAGCATTAAGAATCATGCATTGTTTTTCCTGCTTACCCTGAGAGAAAA
>NW_015640047.1:180179-186852 GCF_001515625.1 Sinocyclocheilus rhinocerous
CGGAGGGTGATGTAAACCCACCTAATCGGGTCTAACTTCTGTAGGGGCCTGTTTACACTTGGTTTTATGACGCATTCTGGTCGATCGGATCACACGTACATGGGAGAGAATCATTCTCGTTTACACCTGGTGTTTTAATCCATTTCTGTTGTCTATGGGCAGGTTATGTCATACAACACCAGCAGGAGGGTTACAGAACGCTGTGCAATTCTAAACAAATCACTGTATATATGAACAAACCAATTATACTCAATCAAACTTCATCAAACCAATGTATTTAAACCAATATATAATTGATCAAACAAATGTATCCAAACTAATTCTGTACACGTCACATCATCACTGCCTCCATTGTTTTCTCCTCTCAGGTGAGCTCAGATTGCAGATGGTGCCATGTGTGCGCATTATCCATATGAAATGTCACATTACAGCAGTGCACAGACACTAAGTTTTAATTTATTCATGTAAATAAAGCTTATATTCTTGTGATAGTGTTGGCCATTTGCTCAGCCCCATTATCATCCTATACAGAGAAGAACTGACAGTGGAGGAACACAAACACACATACACACACATACAGATGCATTGGGTTTACATGTTTTATGGGGCTTTTCTACTGTACAAACTGTATTTTATATCCCCTTACCCTAAACCTACCCCTCACACAAAACTACAACACTTTCTCTCTCTTTTCTTCACTGGGGACGGATCCAGGACCGCCAGGACAGCTTCATCAAACACCATCTTAAGGCCCTTCTGTGTTAATGCTGAGCACTTCAGGTACTTCACAGCTCCTATTCGTTCAGCCACAGCCAGGCCTTGATGATAGGTGATGGGGGTTTGTTTCTTCTTTTTCAGCTTTTCAATGGTGTCCTTGTCGTCTCTCAGATCAAGTTTAGTCCCGACTAGAATGATCCGAGCGTCAGGGCAATGATGCCTGACCTCTGGATACCACTTTTCACTAACATTTTCTAATGAGTCTGAATCCACGAGAGAGAAACAGATCAAGAACACATCCGTCTGAGGGTAAGAAAGAGGTCGAAGTCTGTCGTAATCCTCCTTTATATCCCCTTACCCTAACCCTAACTCTAAACCTGCCCCTTACACAAAACTACAGTCCGTATAATTTATAAGCTTCTTCATGGGGACCAAAAAAAAAATGTCCCCACAAGGTCAAAATTATTACTATTCTGGACATTTGGACCCCATAACGTAGGAAATACCAGGTAGACACTCTCTCTCTCACACACACACACACTCAAACACCCCTGATATCGTTTCCTAATTCAAAGCTTTTCCTGTAGAGTGCGTTTCACTTTAGCGGAAACACATCAGCATTTGCGTTTCTTTCCTATTGATCACACCTGAACGGACAGAAGAAAGGACAGAGGTGTTTGTTGATTTCAAGACATGTTATAAATTCTACTTGAACAGGAAGGACTCTTTAGTTTTTTTTTTTAATCTGCCAAAGAAACACAGATTATCGTGAGAACGCTGTGAACAAGGGAAAGCATTAAGAATTATGCATTGTTTTTCCTGCTTACCCTGAGAGAAAACAATATGCCTGTAAAAAATAAGATGCATTATCCATATGAAATGTCACATTACAGCAGTGCACAGACACTAAGTTTTAATTTATTCATGTAAATAAAGCTTATATTCTTGTGATAGTGTTGGCCATTTGCTCAGCCCCATTATCATCCTATACAGAGAAGAACTGACAGTGGAGGAACACACACACACTCACACACATACAGATGCATTGGGTTTACATGTTTTATGGGGCTTCTCTACTGTACAAACTGTATTTCATATCCCCTTACCCTAACCCTAACTCTAAACCTACCCCTCACACAAAACTACATTCCGTATAATTTATAAGCTTCTTCATGGGGACCAAAAAAAAATGTCCCCACAAGGTCAAAATTATTACTATTCTGGACACTTGGACCCCATAACGTAGGAAATACCAGGTAGACACTCTCTCTCACACACACACACACACACACTCAAACACCCCTGATATATTTTCCTAATTCAAAGCTTTTCCTGTAGAGTGCGTTTCACTTTAGCGGAAACACATCAGCATTTGCGTTTCTTTCCTATTGATCACACCTGAACGGACAGAAGAAAGGACAGAGGTGTTTGATGATTTCCTGCTGAGCATTTCCCATTTTAACAAATAGTAGAAGAAAACTTTGTGTAGTACTTTATACACTTTAGTAACACGAATGGCGGAACGTTCGAAAACATATACAATTGATGAAAAACATGTCTGACTATTGTATTGTATTTATATTATTTTTATTGTATTTTAGTTTTTTGAGAGAAAAACGTTATTTCCTTAAAAATATAGTCTAATATTATACAAAAACACTATACTTTTGTTGATAATAACCTGAGGATGTTGTCTAAGATGATGAAATCCTAAAGACAAATGCAAACTCTGAAACCCCTGCTAAAAACAGCTTATGCATAACATTGTGTGTTATGATGTTTATTTTCTACATTTTTATTGCAATTGTAATTCACTTGATAAATGGTTTGTTTTAAGTGCTACAGACTTATGTCAGATTCTTATTGAGTCACCGATGCTACAGCAGCACTTCAAAAACACTTTGCTGTGATCAAAGTAATATTGTTGAAATTGTTTTCTGTGGATCTCATTATTTGTGCAGCAAATCCTCATCACGCTTTTCTCATATTCACACATTTGGATTTTTGAGTTGTTCAGACCACTATTGCGTACCTGTTCCAGAATTAGTTTTCCAATTTCCAGAAAATGTCCTTGTTTTGAACATTTTTCTTTGCTTTGTCAGTTTTGCAGAATAGGTGTGTTAAGGTGACAAGGTTACATTCTTTGAAAGGTTTCACGCTGATTGATGCAGAAAGAGGCAAAGCAATGCAGAGAAAGAAGCAGGTACACATTTAGCGTTCATGAGGAAACATCTGACGTGTCCTTCCTCTGTTTGGTCTCTGTTTTCATCATTTCACCTCTGATGGATGAGAGAATTACTGAAACACTGTAAAACAATTCTGTTTTTACTTCATTTAGTCACATTACTTTTGTAAAACATTCTTTTGTTGCTTTTCTGTTGTTCTTGCTTGATTTATTGTAAATGTTCAGATCAATATTCTGATCTGGAATCTATAATGATATTTTATCGATGTTATGTATAAGGCATCAGCATCCAGGAATCTTAAAGTCAAGGGCTTTCTTTAGCTTTCGGACAAGTGTCAGAGGACCAGAGACAGCATGACAAAAAGTATGAATGCTTTCTTCTCTCTTTCTATCCTCAGGAGTAAGAAATGACACACATAAATCATTGTGTTTGTTATGCACTAGAACAGAAAGAGACTAGCAGTCTAGATATTTAAGCCAGACAGGCAGACAGACACACCTCTGATGGTTGAGGATTTTCTTGTAAATCAGTGCTGTTCCTGTAAGAGAATCTCTCAGTGTCTAGTTACAGTGTTTTTCTGCCAGCCCAGTTGGACCAGTTTTACATGCTCTGTCAACATGTAACTACCACAAATGTTACATGTATTGAGAGGTTTTTGCCTGTAATGTAAGAACAGTAGAGGACAGACAGGAAAGTAGGAAGGAGAGAGGATCGAGTCCTGATAGAGATCAGACTCAAACATGCACCCTGAACATAATAAATTACATAAGATTTTTTTCAAATATAGAATATATAGATATATTATTTTCAAATAAAGAGAAGACATGTCAAATAACTGCATTTATAAACACTGGAAAACAAACTTTACTGACCGGTTTGTATTTTTCATATTTAGACCAGATATAAAGATCCATTACACAGCTGCATTTGCATCTTGTTGAATTGTGCATCTCAAATCTGTCTCCTGCCGTGAGTCTTTGATTTATTGCATACATTATGACAGTGTTACTGCATGTTGATAAAAAGAAAAAAAAGAAAAAAATGTACCTGCACTTTTTTCTTAGTATAATTCAATTTTAACTTCAGCAAGATGTAATTTGTCAGATAGTTTGTGAGCATGTTTTGCTTTCAGATCTGTCAGTCATGTTTTGTTTTGTGCCATCTGTATTGAACTTTGGTATCATTTCCTATCATTTATATGCAACAAAAATCAGCTTGCCTATAACCTGTGCAAATGAATGTAAAATGTTGTTATAGATAAACAACTGAAATGACAGTTGAATCTTTTTTCTTGGTCTCATGTTTTGATTGGTTGAGCTGTCTGTGTGACGTGCACACACAAGTGTGTGATATAAAGTTTTCACTTCAGTTTGAGTGACAAAACCCATTGCGTGCTTACAAATAATGATAACAATAATAGCAAATAAGAGATTGAATGATTCACACCTTTCTGATAACAGAAACAAAATGAGCGAAAGAGGTGAGTATCTACAGGTTTCCAGCATTGCATAACCTAGCAATAATATATAGGTACATTTATTCTCTAATATCTATAAAAATATCACCTCGCAGTACCTCTAATTTCAAAAGAAGATGACATTTATGTGGCAGGTAAGACCCATTCTGTCATTTCTCTTATCAGTTATTTTTAAGTAAGCATATGGCTGCGAAAGAGTCAGTTTCATTTCTGCCAGTTAAAATTCAGCGTCTGGGAAGTTTGCCTCATTATAAATCAACACAAATAAATATAAAAAAAAAATGTATTAATGTAGTGTGAAATTTCATATACACTATGATTAAATTAACTTTGAATGTTGCTCTTTTTCTGCACAATTACAAATGAAACAATAAAGTATAAATGTACAAATGTGTTTGGAAAACAAACATGTTACAGCCTGCTGCAGTCGCTCCGCACAAAACAAACACACACACACTCACAAAACATTTTTTTTTTTTTACGTATAAATGCAGAAAGGTTTCTGTAAGGGTTGGTTTGATGGAATGTAACATTTGTACAGTATGAAAACCATGTCTATGGAGTGTCCTCATAAAACATACAAATCCAACATGTATGTGTATATACTTCTGAAAGTCATATTTGTAATGCTAGAATAAAGTATCATTCAAGATCAGTTACATTTCTGAGCAATGTTGATCTGTTACAAATGAAGTTCACTGTGATTTTAGAAATAGAAACATCTACTGCAATTAGACAAATTAAAAAGACGTCCCTGAATCTGTCTCGACTAAATCAGAGGCTCGTGGGAGGACACAGAAAACTACAGAAGACAACACAATGATCCAGTGACGGCTTGATTCAAAAATTCAGATCTCAGTCATGATTATTTTTAATCATGAAGAGATGACTGACTTATAGCGATGAGATGTTCCAGGAAGCTCAGAGAAAGAAACTTCAGAGAAAGTTCTGTAAGTGTGTTCATGTCTTTCTTTGTTTTAAAAACATATTATCGCAATTATATAAACAGCAGAGCAAGAAAAAAATCTGTTCAGGTTATGCATATGTTGTCTTGATGAGTCCTGCACCATAGCATGCCCTGATTGCTGTCAGTCAACACAGAATCCAGTTCAATTTCAGATAAGTTCTGTTTATATAAACCCTAAACTTTGTCATCAGATTCTCTCAGATTCATTTAGATGTGCATTGCATGTATTCCAATCACAATGTCAGCGCAAATGCATTTACATTTAATCTTTTAGCAGACGATTTATCCAAAGCGACTTACAAATAAGGACAATCGAAAGCAATCAAACCAACATATACGATGTGTTGACCGCCGCATTCAGAAACAGAGAAAGCCATTGCAATAATGTCACTGTTAGCTTAACTTTCATTTTTGCCTGGATTGTATATATATATATATATAAGTATGTCAAAGCTTTTTTGCAATCATTCAGTAAATATTCAGCCTGTACACTGACCAGTTCATAAGATGTAAATAAACCCATGCCGTTCATAAGATGTAACCCTAAATAACATAAACCACTGTGCACATGCACAATATTTATTTATTTTTTATCTGATTGAGAATTAGGGTCGAAAAAAACAGAAATAAATTCTTGAATTCAGATTTTTAAATTACATACTAATATTGCTATTATACTATTTGAATTTTAAAGAATTTCAGATGAGGTAAGGGGAAACTATATTCTTTTGCCTCAATTAAAGGCTTGTCTCCCAAGCCTTTGACGAAATATGGCCAAATCAAGCACCTGGAACCGTCTGTGCCAAGTGTGCAAATGCACAGCGCCTGGATTATTAGGTTGCATGGAAATGTATATCTGTTTCATTTGTATGTTGTACCAAAATAATTAATTCTATTTAGTTTACTTGTTTTAATGTCTGGATTTTAATAGTGCCGTTTTATTTGAAACTTTGATTGGCAGGGTCTGGGAAACCAAGGATTGTGATGCTGGGTAAAACTGGATCAGGAAAGACCAGTGCAATAGAAACCATTATGTGACAAGAGAGTTTAGAGAGAAGAGATTTGACAAATACTGAAACCTGTGAGCAACAAGAATAGCAGATATCACTCGCTCACCAATGAAGACATGGAGAACCGCTCTCAGGTCACAGAACTGCTGGAGAAGATTGAGAAGTTGGCAGAGGGAAAAGGATGGAAGTACTACACAAATGAAAAGTTTCAGAAAATCATAGAAAGAGATGTATATTTGGAAAACATTAAAGAAACACTACATAAAGTTGCGTTAGGAGTTGGACCATAGGAGCAGCAGCCATGGTGACAGATATA
>NW_015640047.1:186862-193138 GCF_001515625.1 Sinocyclocheilus rhinocerous
TATATATATGTTTTAAAACCCTATTTTTCTTGGTTATGTAAACATTAAGGAAACATTCCATTTTGCAAAAATTATGGGATTGTTATTTTTGAATTTTCTCTGAAAATTCTGAAACAAGCAACATTCAAAAAAATGTTAGACAAATATCCGACATTAAAGAAAAAAGCGCTCCATGAACAATGTATAAATAATTTTTTGGTTACACTTTATTTCGATAGTCCACTTTAGACATTCTACTAACTATAAGTAACTTTGTAACTACATGTCAACTACATGTCAACTAATTATCATTAATTTGCAACTACATGTCTACTAACTCTCAGAGTAGACTGTTAGGGTAGGTTTAGGGTTAGTAGAATAAGTTGACAAAGAAAGTGTTAGAAGATATTAAGTAGACAGTCTACTAATACTCTACTAACTGCTAGTTGACATGTAGTTGCAAAGTTACTTACTGTTAATAGAATGTCTAAAGTGGACTATCGAAATAAAGTGTTACCAATTTTTTTTGTGGTAATGTTTTGAGAAAGACCAAATAATTTTGAACATTTTATTATGTTACTGGATGAATGTTTGTTCATTACTTTGAGAGACACTTGCCAAAATGTTCTGAGAATGTTTCCAGTTAGCTGGTGTAACTGTCACGTTTATGGTCGGTTTTGTTTTTGTTTTCTGTGTTTCCATTATTCCTGCCTAGTTAGTTTCCATGGTTTTTGATTAATTAGCTCCACACCTGTTTCTGTTCTCCCTAATTGCATTCCACGTGTTTATAAGCCCTGTCTGTTCCGTAGTTCTGTTTGCTATTATTTGTATTTGCTCGTCAATGATGAGCTACATGTGTTCCTGCCAACTTTGTGAAGAAGTCTGTGTATCGCAATTATTCTGCGTTCGCCGCGAGCCTTGTTCCTCGCTCCTCACAGTAGCATACCGTGACCGTAACATATAGCTGACAAATTATATAACAGGACTGTCATAAAAATAAATAATTATAATAAGTGGCTTCATGTGTCCTTTTGTGGGTAAATGTTCTTCACTGAAATGTATGCATTTAGCAGAAACTTTTATCCGAAATGACTTGCATTGCATTCAAAGTTAATTTTGGCAGTTCTTTTATTCCCTGTATGGGAATCCGACAGATGGCCTTAACGTAACGCAGTGCTGCTTGAGCAATAGGAAGCTATACACTAACATTGTAATTTAATCTGAGGGCTTTTCTATTTAAAAGTTGTACAGCATTTTCCAGATTCACATCCTCACTAATTTTATACCCTGACCTACCGAACAAAATTGTAACTATGCATTTTCAAATCGGAAATCGATCAATATATCAACGTTTGCTATCCTGTCTTAACTTTCCCTTTAAGTGATCAGTTTCAGTTCACCTAAAACTTTTAATTGTATCATTCTCATCCTCTCCAAGCCATATAAGTTTCTTCATTTGAGCACTAAAGAAGATTTTGAAGAATGTTAGTAACCAAACAGTTGCTAGTAGCCATTGATTACCTTTATGGAAAAAAAAATGCCATGCAAGTCAATGGCTTCATTATTTGAATATTTCATAATGAGAGGGGCGTTTATGCTGTCAAACTCATCGTTAACTCACTCAATCTTCTGTGAGTTAAATAAAAGTAAGATACAATCTTTTTCTTTTATATAAAATGATATATACAAAATGAGCAGGGCGGGGGTACTCCAGGACAGGTTTGAGAACCACTGCTCTAGAAAAAATTAATAAATAAATCTGCTATTTATAAATGAAAACAACAGTGAACATAAAATTATTCATTTTATTTCTTCATTATTATTAATAACATTTATTTGAAATGAACATCTTATAACACACCTCTGCTGTACATTTTGACGTCCGTCAAGCTACTCTATATTATTTACAAAGAAGTCATTTACTGTGTTCTTCTTCAGAACAAATCTTCTGTCTCTCAACAGAGAGATTAACAATGACATGTCAGCATACATACAATTCCTGCACCACAACCCTGATGAGAAATATGTCACAGACTGAGTAATTTACAGTATTGATGACCAAACAGTGTGTGTGTCAGACCTTTGGACCTGTTTTTCTATATATATAGGTTGTGCAGAAACATACATTATGTAAATTTTAGTCATGTGAGATCAGTCAATTGGCTGGAAATGCCTGCTTCACATATTCAATGCGCTCATGAAAGACCTTAAATACAAACTGCATTCTGATCGACACCAAGTTAAGAAGCTCGTCGATTCAAACTCATCACTCAAACCTTCTAGACAAGCAATGGGTTCTAAGAGCAGCAAAGGAGGGTGTAAGAACTGCAAGAAGACCTACAATTATAAATGTAGAAACCGTTGTCATAAAGGCCTCAATAATGTCAACGTTGTTAGATTTAATAACAACTGGGGTGGTGATGCTGGTTTTGGAGGCTTGGTTTTACCTGACGTAAATTGTATGGTAGACTTTGGAGGCTTTAATGGTCTGCCAGACTTTGGAGGCGTTATTGGTGTGCCAGATTTTGGAGGCTTTAATGGTCTGCCAGATTTTGGAGGCTTTAATGGTCTGCCAGATTTTGGAGGCTTTAATGGGGGCTTGGATTTGACTGGAGGCTTTGATTTGGGAGGCTTTGGAGGCTTCGATTTCGGAGCCTGTGGTTTTTGAGTTAACTAGTTCAGATAGGTGAGTAACATTTGCGTAATATTCACTCTGTACACTTCTTTCTGAAGTATGTATGGCTTTATGGTGGAAGTTTAATTTGGTGTGAAAATATCTTGAATTAAGTAATTCAAGCTGTGTTTTTCACAGCTATTTCTATGCACTCCTTGGCATTTAATTATGTGTGTTATTGTTTGGTCATTGAGTCGCTCTAAGGCATATCGTTTTTCATTACATTGATTATTTAAATCTGATACATTTTCAAGATAGGTAATGTTGTAAGAATGTTAAAATATGTATACTTGAGAACAAGGCAAAACAGTATTTTTCAGTGCATTTAGAGGCATAACAAACATTTAATTCAATACTGTATCTTTTTTGTCTCAAGTGCATAAATGGATTTGGAGACGCCGCAGCGCTCATGATGGCTTTCAGATCCAGTGAAAAACATCATCCAACACAAAGCCAACAGCACTGCAATCAACAATAACCAGCAGGACATCTTTAGTGCCATTATGGATATTAAACATAATCAAGACAATGTTATCTGTGCAATCAAATACAGTTCCAGCCAAAAGACCAACATCAACTGAATAACAATTTAATTAAATTAGTGTGAGAGAGCTAATCTAAAAAATCAATAATACATTGAGGTAAATTGGTTATACCTGGAAACATGTCTGACAACATTTTTGAGCCTCTTTCTGAATATTTGTTGAAGTGAAACACATGTCTTCGGCTTTATCACATTACACTCTATTCACCTCCATCCATGTGACTTCTGGGCAAAGAAAACAAACTCAAAGCTGCTGGGAAAGTGAAGCAGTTTAACAAAGATGGAAATTATTCTCATTCTTTTTGGTCGTGTTCTTAAAAGTTATGTTTAGGTTGCAATCCAGTAGGAATAGAAGGCGTAAACAGGGAACGAGTGTATGATATGACCCGGTCTTACGATTTACTAATAGTCAAGATTTAAGTTTTTTTTTTTTTTTTGTCTAAGAAAATACATAATCTTTTATCAGTGTTGTTAATTTTACTATTTATCATTATTTTAGCAAAAAAGTTTGCTTCATATATCCAGTTCAACATGTTTGGTTAAAGAGGGTCATCTTTATCATTCAAATGAACAGTGCACATGCATGCATTTTATACACTTGTATAAGGTTATGTCTATGAAATAAATGCACATCTCTGAATGACCATCTTGTTTTGACGTACTCGAATCAAGCCATTTTAAGGGGTCAAGCTACTCCTTAGTTATTTAGAAAGAAGCCATTTATTACCTATGCTTTCATACGTCAAATTCCTGCACCACAACCCTGAGGAGAAAATGTCACAGATTGCTTTAGTGAGTAATTTACAGTAGTTGAGGATGAAACTGTGTGTGTGTGTGTGTGTGTGTGCACTCAAACAGGTTGGGCAGACACATATATTATGCAGGTGTTAGTCATGTGAGATCAGTCGATTGGCTGGAAACGCCTGCTTAGAAGCCCTTAAATACAAGCTGCAATCAGATCGACAACAGGTTTAGGATTTGAGGACCTTACCAAATCAGGTCAGCTCTTGGTCAAACTGATCACTCAAACCTGCTAGAGAAGCAATGGGTTCTAAGAACAGCAAAGGAGTATGCAAGAACTGCAAGAGCAGCTACAATTATAAACAAAAAAAGCGTAATCGTCAAAATCGCACACTTGTCAATGCTTATAAAATGAGTACAGAAATGGGTGGTTTTCAACCCGGTGATATTAACTTAACTTATGAATGCTGTGATGGTTCTGGAACCGTTGATCCTATGGGAGGAGTCTGCTATGTAGATTATGGATATGGTCTGGGAGGCTGTGTAGATGTAACTGGTCTGGGAGGCTATAATTATTTGGGAGGCATGGATTTTACTGGAGGCCTAAATGGTTTAGGAGGCTGTGGAGACTTTACTGTTCTGGGAGGCTGTACAGACTTCAGCGGTCTGGGTGGCTTTGATTTCTCTGGAGGCTGCAATGATTTTGGAGGCTTCGGTGATATGGGAGGCTTTGACTTTGGTTTTTAACAAAATGTATCAAACAAGCTTAGCTTTGATTTAAAATGATCTACTGACACTTGCTACTCATGCCATTTAGTACATTTATTTATTTGAAAATATCTTGAATTAAGTTAATTTTTCACAGCCCATTGAAATAAACATCATTGCATGTCATTACATTGATTTCAATAAGAAAACAATTTTCTGATGAAGAAAAATATATAATAAAAATAAAATAGTTTGTAAGTAAATTTTTAAGACAGGTAATGTAAGAATGTTAAAATATTTATACTTGAGAACAAGGCAAAACAGTATTTTTCAGTGCATTTGGAGGCATTTAATTGTAAACGGAATATTTTTTGTCTCAAGTGCATAAATGGATTTGGAGACGCCGCAGCGCTCCGGACAGCTTTCCGATCCAGTGAAAAACATCATTCAACACAAAGCCAACAGCACTGCAATCAACAATAATCATCAGGACATCTTTAGTGCCATTATGGATATTAAACATCATCAAGACAATGTTATCTGTGCAATCAAATACAGTTCCAGCCAAAAGACCAACGTCAACGGAATAATTTAATTAAATGAGGAAATACTTTAACCGGTGTCTGATTTTAAATATAGATTGAGTGTGAAAGAACTAATCTAAATAATAATAATAATAATACATTGAGGTAAGCTGGTTGTTGTTGTTGTTATTTTTTAAAAGTTTTGTAAGGTAAGCGTTTCTCAAAAATGAAGACCTGAAAACACGTCTGACAACATTTGTGAGCCTCTTTCTGAAGGTTTGATGATGTGCCATGAGACAAATGTCTAGTGCTTTGCCTTTGACTCAGATTCTCACTTTGTTAAGAGGTTTTGAAGTCACTGTGTTGAAAACTGATGACAGATTGTAAAGATTCAGTCACGTTAGACTTTGCACTCTATTCACCTCCATCCATGTGACTTCTGGGCAAAGAAAACAAACTCAAAGCTGCCGGGAAAGTGAAGTGGTTTAAGAAAAATGGAAATTCTTCTCATTCTTTTTTAAATTGTGTTCTTACAAGTTATGTTTATGTTGCAGTACATATTGTTGAAATATACCGTGCATGTTATAAAAGCCAAAGAAGGGAGTAAACAGGGAACGAGTGTATGATATTACCACTATGTCTTCTGATTTTGATTTGTGGGGTGATTAAAAATGTGAAATTTGATGTGCTTACTATATGCTTAGTAGAGATATACGAGTTAAAACAATCATAAAGAAGTTAACATGTAACCTTGTTATTTTTATTCATTTCTTGACATAATTGTTTGGTTTTTAACTTTGGTAGTTGACTCCTGCTAATAAAACATTCATGAAGTGATTAGTGGCGTCTTGGATGGGATGCCATCTCCAATTTAAGTCAGATAGTTCTTTCTATGACCTTGTTATTACTGTCAAAGCAGTAACTAAATCAGCATACTATCATCTCAAAAACATTGCAAGAATTAGATGTTTTGTTTCCATTCAAGACTTGGAGAAACTTGTTCATGCCTTTATCACCAGCAGGGTGGACTATTGTAATGGTCTCCTCACCGGCCTTCCCAAGAAGACCATTAGACAGCTGCAGCTCATCCAGAACGCTGCTACCAG
>NW_015640047.1:193443-203794 GCF_001515625.1 Sinocyclocheilus rhinocerous
GTTTTAAATTCATTTTAAACCTCTTAAATCAATTGTTTTAATCATTTTCAAAGTTTTTAAATTCCTTGTTTTATTGTTGTGATTATTTTTGTCTTTTCTTTTATGTAAAGCACTTTGAATTACCATTGTGTATGAAATGTGCTATATAAATAAACTTGCCTTGCCTTGCCTATGACACTAATAAACTATTAAAATTCACTATATGATGTACTGTACATTTGGTAGTTTCTTGAATTCTCACATCTTGTTATTGAAACCAGTTCTGTTATCAGAAACCATCCGAGGAGATTTTTATTTTTTTTTCTTCAGGCTCCTCACCTTTCGCTCTAATAACAGATTTGATGGAATTTACATTTTTTTAAAAATGTATGTTCATGTCGCAAGCCATTTTTTATTTGCATAGCTTGTTTTACAATCATTGTTGTTTCAAAAGCAGGTTTACAAAAAAATCATGTCTTAAAGGAAACTGAGTTGAAATGAAACTTTGAAATGAAATTTTTAGCAACGTACAATGCCAGTGAATGGTCACCAAAACTTTGATGCTCCAAACATTGCATAACACTGCATAAATGTAAGTCATACTATTCCAGGTGTTTAATTCTTCTCTTCTGTAGCAACATTATTATTTTGGCAGAGAACAAAACTAAATAAATATGAGTCATTTTTTCACTATAAATATTGATTGTTTGTTCAGATCGACAGGAAGATGCTGCATTGAGAGGCGGAGCACAAATAAACCAATCCTGAGCTCTGTGGGCGGAGCCACAAATGATTAACAGTGATCACTGGTTAAACGGAGTCAAAACGCCTGAAGTGATGTTTTTTAAATCATATGTGTGTGTTTTAACCTCAATTAAGTATACAAGGGTAATTCAAATGAAAAAATTCAAATGACTCAATGTCATTGGCTTTTTTTTTTTAAAAATGCATTATTTGAATATCAATTCTGATTGGCCGGTTTTGTAATGAGAGGAGTTTATGGTGTCAGATCATGAATATTTTTGGCCCATTTTTTCAGAAGACAGTTTTAGATGTGGGCTGCATGCCCTTTCCTCGGCTGCGTTCCATTTCACTTTTAGACACACACTCACAAACGTCCCTAAGCACTTCCCCTTTTGAAATGCGTTCTACTTCATGAAGTGGACGAGGGAAGTGTATAAGGACAGACACAGACCATCGACCCCATGAGTCCAGCCATCTGTAAAAAAATTTTTTAAATAAATCAACTCCATAGCATATTCTAAGTAATCAAGGGCTTCCAATTCAGCCCATTGCAAGGGTTCAGCCAGTAGTGGGCACTCGTGCAATGTAGTCTAATCAAAGACGTACATCTGAGTAAACGAGACGGAGGGAAGTTAGCGAGTGAAGGGCATAAAAAACGAACTGGAACTCAGCCCTCGATAACTTCCCTCCATCTCGGGGGGGCGTGTCAAGATGGCGGAGTGACAAGTCGAACTTTTCACAGGCTCTGATATAATTGTGTAAAAGGCCATCCATTCTTGGTCTACGGTTATTGGATTTATAATTATTTATTTACTTTAATGTTTTTTGTTACTACATTCGTGTGAATTTTTGCTTTTACAAGACTATTCGCTTGCCTTTTGATGCTGCACTCGCTGAAGCGTTATGGCGGGGAAAACTGGAGAACATGCCTATGTTGGAATAGCTTCAGGGGAAGCAGGAGAGGAAACTATTGATACGATGGAGATTGAAGTGTCGTCTGCTAAAGATGTTCGACAGAAGACAATGCCTCACACCCCTCTCAAAAGTCCTGGGCCCAAACGAGTGAAAGCAGTACAGGAAAAGGATGAGATTTCCACTAGCGTTCTGTACGCCGCCATCCAAAGCCTCAGTCGTAAGTTTGACGAGAATTCGGAATACATTCGTGCCTTTGAATTCCAACTGAAAGAGAACACTGATGCAACTGTCAAAATTTCTGAGTCTCTGGATGCCAATACGATGGCGTTGAAAGGCGTTAAGGAGGATGTGGATAATTTGAAATCACAGGTAACTCTGTTACAGAAGAAAAAATGAACTGTTGAAACAGAAATGCGTGGAACATGACCGATACAAACGCAGATGGTGTTTGAGGCTAAATGGGGTTCCAGAAAGAGAAGATGAGGATGCCAGAAGTGTCGTGATTGATATTCTGTCACAGATCGTCCCTCACTCTCCTGAACAACTGCAGAATACTGTGGACACAGTTCATCGCCTTGGCAAAAAAGTGAAGGGCGCAAGACCGCGGCAAATCATCATTCAATTTGGCATGAGAATTGTACGTGACATGGTTTGGAGGATGTCGAAAAATGCACCGGTCTGCATGGAGAGAAAAATCCGCTTTAGAGAGGATTTCTGTAAGGACGACAGGGAGGCTCATGTTCGTCTATGGCCTAAAGTTGAGGAGGCAAGAAAGAAAAACGTGAAAGCATACCTTCGCGACGGATATGCAGTGATTAACGGTCAGAGAGTGACAGCTTAATCCGTGGTGAATGAAGTGATGTGCCTGTTTTTGAGCTAACTTAATTTCTGTGGAGAGGTCCACTGACTATTACGGCACAGTAACATCTTAATCAAGACCATGCGATTGTAGAGATCCAGGTACTTCATTTAGAATTCTATACAAAGATAATATCGAAAATATTACTTGCACGTCATTCCATAGGGCTTATTTTGAGTTCTGTTTTATCGGCCTTAAATGTGTTACTATATAGATTACATCTGAGGGAAAAGAAAGGATGTGATGTTCAGAACATGGTAACTACAGTAAATATCAAAGTGGGAAGTGATGCCCTCTGGGGGCATTTGGCCAGGGGTGTTTTTACACCACAGACAAGGTTTGAGAAGAAAAAAAATTATTATGAAAATATAATTATATTTTCCTTAAAATGTTCTTCCTACCTTCAGGCCTTATTCTCATGTCATATATAACTGTGATGTTCTGCAAAACAACGAGCTTTAAAACACGTTTTTCTTACTGGTGAAAATCAGATGGTCAGATCTGTTTTCTCTCAGGTACATCACGGTGTAAGCTTCACAGTGAACATTACTACATCACTCTCGTCAACGTAGTCCATATCAACAACAAAAATATATCTTGACTCCATATAGTGGTTATTTGGGGAAAATCCGAGGTATTTTGAGCAGTAGGATTATAAAAATGTGCGCTAATATACATTTTAATTAAGTAGTCTATATAAAATTGCAAAATAAATCTATCTATCAGTACTTTTTTACTTAAGTACATAAAAAATCTAGTACTTTTGCACTTTCACTCGAGTAAAATTGAAAAAGGAGTACTTTTACTGGAGTAATATTTTATTATACGTATCTGATTTTTTACTCAAGTACTTGATTTGTGTACTTCGTCCACCACTGCCCACTACTGGCCGAATCCTTGCAATGGGCTGAATTGGAACATCCTAAGCCATGGATCACTTGCAATCTGCTATGGAGTTGATTTGTTATTTACATTTCTTCCTTTAAGAATTTATTTGATGCAGCATCCTATATGTATATGAGAGTGTGTCTAAAAGTGGAACGCTGCCATGATAGAGGTTTATGTGACTTTATTAGCACATGAAAGATCTCAGAGCTATAGACATTAAATAAAACCTACACAACTCACATTTGGATGTCATTGAGTCTTTAAATCAACATTGATTATCTTGATAGTCTTAAATGTCGTGTGTTTGGTTATTTGATGGTGCAGCATGTGGTTCATTGCTGATTTCTTTGCTCTGTTTTCACACGTCTGTCTCTGTGTGTTTATTTGTGCAACACCCTCCATCTAAATTGATGAAGTCATTCACTGTGGATTCAAGCACTTCCTTATTTCACAACATATTCCTGCTTTTAAATCATAATTTATCATTTTACCCTGATCTACTGAACAAAATCATAACAGTGCAGCTTCACAATGAACAGTGTATCATTTTATGGGGTCAAAGTGCTCAATTTTACAGGCTTCTGTTATTCTGTCTTTGTGTTTCGTTTAAGTGATCAGTTTAATTTGTGAACATCTCATATGTGTTTGTACAAATCCTCAAAATATTACCAGAGGTCACCATCTCCTGCTCCTGGCATCAACACCGATGTGCATATGTGCATTTTAGTCCAGTAATGTTGTTCACTTGTTGAGGGAGGGACACTGATATTTCCACTGCTGGGTATAAAAACAGTGTTAACCACAAATAGTCTGTCTAAACGTGCATGTGTTAAAAGAGTCAGTCATTTAGCTGCTGCTGATCTGATGAGCTTCATCACGGTAAGACAGACACACTCGTACTTCAGTGAAAACTGATGATTATCGCTCATATAACATACGTGTCGTAACATGATAATCGTTAAGAATAGGGTGATGTGCATGTACTGTTGATGAGTGTATAAGTGCTGATTACAAAAATCTGTCTCACACTAGATTGTGAATATTTTTGGCTCATGTTCTTGGAAGTGAGTGTGCATATGTTAAATATTGTCAAATGAGTTCACTAGCATATAGATGAGGTTCGAGGTGACAAAGTAAAAGCCACAAAACTCACATTGGGTACTTAATAAATCAACTTTGATTATTTTCTTAGTCTTGTTTTTCATTATTTGATAGTGAAGCATGTTGTTCACGGCCGATTTCCTGGTTCTTTTTCAGTCATTGATCTCTGTGCTTTTATTTCTGCTTTTCTGCGACTAATGATGAACTTCACATCATTTATCACTCAATAGATTCTGAGAAAATTAGCTTTTTTTCTGTAAAGAGTTGCTGTTTTCAAGAAGTAAAAGAGTTATCATGTTTTCATGGCCAAGTCTAATTGATAAAACAACATTTTCATCCTGTTGAATTCTGTGTTTCAGGGGTTTCTGGTGCTGGTTGGGGTGTAAGTTACAGTCCTTCACACATCTGTGCACTAAAAAACTCATCAGTGATAATGAGCTGCACTTATACATACCCTACTGGACATCAGATCATGAAAGTGTTCTGGACCAAAACAAATGTTAGAGAGAAAGAAGAAGAGTTTCCAGATCTGTCTGAGGATCCTGAATACAGTCAGAGGCTTCAGTATCTGGGAGACAAACAGCAGAACTGCACCATCAGACTGAGTCATGTGACACAGAAAGATGAACACATGTACTGTTTCAGATTCATCACTGATAAACCTGATCAAAAATGGATTGGTAATCCAGGAGTGAATCTTACTGTCACAGGTGAGTTTCATGAGGCTGAGCTCTTCTTCTGTGCATTGTTGAATAATAATCAGTGTATGACAGCAGCACTAGATATATATGGTTCACTGCAAAACTCAGACAGCTCCGTCAGGCCAAAGAAGATGCCCACAGGAAGGGGGATAATGTCTTGTATAAACAGGCTAAATACACACTGGAAAAGGAGATCAGAGTGGCAAAGAGGAATTATTCTGAAAAAATAAGGATTAAATTATCTCCCAGTGATTCAGCATCAGTGTGGAAAAGTCTAAAATAAATCACCAATTGCAAGACACCATCCCCCAGCACTGCGGATAATCAACACCTGGCAGACGATCTGAACGAGTTCTACTGTAGGTTTGAAAAAACACCCCACACCCGCCCTGAACACCTCTCCACACAACCATTCACACCTCCAGCAACCCCCCTCTCCCCCACACCTGCAATTCAGATCAGCGAAGACGAGGTGCGCCAGGTCTTCCGGAAGCAGAAAAGGAAAAAAGCACCAGGCCCAGACTGTGTTACACCAGTCTGTCTGAAATCCTGTGCTGACCAGCTGGCCCCCATCTTCACACAGATATCTCTGATAAATGGTTAGTAGGTTTTTTGGAAGCTCTTGTCCTTTTACTAAAACCATTATTCTGACACACAAAACCAGATGTAAATGTTGTGTCTCTAAAACACAAGAGAAACTTTCTAAGGCTGTGAAGGAAACAGGAAAGGTCACTTTCACAAATCCAGTGCTTTGTCAATGAATAAAAATGCATATAAATTTTGTATGTATGTAAATAATGAATAAACCATAAATACCAGTGGCAGCTGGCCAAAAGAGGGTGCTCGAGCAACGCCCGCCCTGAATCAAATCAAAAAAAGTAAAGGCAGGACTAGGACTGGATAAAGCAAACGTGTCTCGCAAGTAAAGTTTTGATGTATGATGATTGTAATCAAAGTAAAAACACAAGCTTATTTCAGAAGGCACGGATTTGGGACATTATAAAACGCTAAACTAAACATGAAATAATGAAGCCTAATATACTAAAACAGTGATATTGGAGGGCCAAATTCTGTCCTCACCTTATTATCAAAGCATACTTTTTACAGACAAGCAGAATAGACCAGAATATGAACGCAACAAGCTAAATTGCACGTTAAGCATTTTCACACCTTTATTTTAATTATTTAAAATATTATTAAATTATTTTCCCTCATAGTCTTTGCTGTTGCAGTGTATACATACATTGCAATTTAAGAAAAGTAAAAAAATAATTTAATTTACCTTGAAAAAAGCTTGCGAAAAATACAGTTTTGTGAGAATCCTCCTCAAACTTAATCCAGAATTTGGTAAAACATTTATCTGCATTTCAAACATTTCAAACCTGTCCAAATAAGGACCAAAGCTTTACTGATGATTTTTATGAAGTTTTATTAGTGTCCGTTTACTCCAAGAAAACCAACGAAAGAGTTGAATAAAACAAAGTACAACAAATGTGCATTAAAGTCTTGTCCATAGACTCTCTCTACTGCATTATTATAACATACTCAGCAAATTTCACAAAATACTTATTATAACTAACAGTATTAAAATATATACAGACCTTATGCCTTTTTTGGGGGGTGCTGAACAAACATATAAACAGTCTTTCCGTGAAAGAGTTCTGACAAGCCGTCATGAAGCGTTAGCTCCCTGTATCTTTTTGCCATTACCCCTTTAGCTGTGAATGCAGATTCAGATTCAAAATAAAAGTCCCACATGCAGAAGAGAAATATTGCGAACCTAACTCAACTTTCAACATACAAAGTATATTAAAAGCAATACAAAACAAACTAGAGATTATGTTATGTTACAACAGCCCTACCTAGAAAATTGTCCACCAGCCAGCACTGCTACGTCCAGTGAATCCTGTGATCTCCATCAGTCCATCTGGTTAAAAAATGGATGGACTTTCATAAATCTCTGACTTATAAGTCTCATTTGTGTGATGTCAAATTTACTTTGTTAATGTCTTGTTTTTTTTTTAGACCGACCAAAAAGTGTCTCAGTGTCCATCAGTCCATCTGGTGAAATAGTGGAGGGAGATTCAGTGACTCTGAGCTGCAGCAGTGATTCAAACCCTCCTGCAGAAATCAGCTGGTTTAAAAAAAGAAAGTTTGTAGGATCTGGAAGAATCTACAGCATCTCAAACATCAGCTCTGATCACAGTGGAGAATACAAGTGCAAGTCCATCAATGAACATGGAGAGAAATACTCTGCTGCTGTGACTTTAAACGTCATGTGTGAGTTAATGATCAAAATTTCCAAATTCACAATTTTCTCACATTTATTGTGAATTTACATTTTTGTCCTTTTTAGATCCTCCAAATAATGTCTCCGTGTCCATAAATGGATCTGGTGAAATAGTGGAGGGAGATTCAGTGACTCTGAGCTGCAGCAGTGATTCAAACCCTCCTGCTCTGAACTTCAGCTGGTTTAAGGAGAATCAAAGCTCAGCTGTTGGATCTGGACAGAGTTTCAGTGCACTACAGAGTGGACGCTTCTACTGTGAGGCTCACAATCAACATGGATCTCAGAGATCAGACGCTGTTACTGTCACAGGTGAAGCTTTTATTAACACACTCCTGTATCTTCACATCATTCATCAGTTTAATTATGATGATCTTCATCTTTCAGTTCATCCTGGTGCTGATAGGAACGTGATTGTGATCGCAGCAACATCTGGAGGATTATTCATCATCATCATCTTCATCCTGTTTATAATGTGAGTTCAGTAAAAAAAACTGCAGTTATTATATGTTCATTTTTGTTCTGATGTAGTAAAAATGTATCATATATGTTTTATTATTAGTATCGATAAGTGTATTGATAATGCAAGAGGACAATAGTAAAATCAAATTTTCAGTTAAAGTCAGTTCATCATTGATTCAGTGATGTCATCATCCAGATCAGCTCTCTTCTAATAGTATCTGTGTTAATCAAGTCGACAATATTGCCAGAAATTAAGTGTCCCCAACTAATCAAGCCAAAGGTGACAGTAACAAGAAACCAAAACTCCATCGCTGACAGAAATGGAGAAAAAACCTTGGGAGAAACCAGGCTCAGCCGGGGGGCAGTTCTCCTCTGGCCTGATGAAACCAGCGTGATGTGGTTTAATTCCAGGCTGCAACACAGGTCAGATTGTGCAGAGGACTCGTCTGGTTCCCGTGGTCTTGTGCCGATGGTCATCGAGGTCATGAGGTCTTCACAGGGGATCTGTCTCTAGGGCTCATCTAGTTGACGTTCAGGGCTGTAGAGGTTGTCTTGTGCTGATCCACCATCTGGTCTGGATATGGACTGGATCTGAGTGGCTACGGTGACGCTGGAATAAGAATGAAACAGACTAATATTTGCGTATGTCAAGTACATCAGGTGTTAATTATATTAATGTATGCTGTTATTGTCTGTCATTATAACAGGAGGAAAAGAAACAGGGATAAATCTGATGATTTAACAATGAAACAGGTAAATCAACGCAACTTTACAGAAGCAGAAATTTGTTTTAGTTATCGGATGTTATTTGGTCTTATGTTGTACTTGGTCTGAAAAGTTTGAGACCTGCTGCTGTGTCTCAGAAGCTGCACCTCACCTCTGAAAAATTAATGTCTTAAAGTTTTTTTACAATCTCTAGGACACATTTCTCAATAATTAGGTCACTTTTTCAAAACTCTTCACACAGCGAGCACAACATCAGTCTCTGTGCGCTAAACTGTGGATCATTTATCATTGCTTTGGCACAAAATGCATTAATTGACGTCATCTGTTAAATTACATGAATTATTTTATCACTTTGACACAAACACCACCAAAACTTTATGTACTATACAAGCCCATATGTTTGCATGCAGTTTTCAAAACTGCTAAACTTCAGTTCAAAACCTAGCACAGTAGAAAAAATGAATAAGACATTTCTACAGTAATATCATATAGAAAAATATTCTGAATGTAAAAAAAAATCTAATACTATCAAAGCAGTTGCCTGTAGCTGAACATCTTCACAAGTGTTTGTCCTTCACTTTCATTACCATCTACACAAAAGGGAAATAATGTTGCACTGTAATGTAAACATGGACCATGTAACATATACTGCAGTGAATTATAAACAGTAGAGAGTATCATTCTTGTTTTTACAAAATAAAACATTGTATAATGCTACCTGCTGTTTGTGTTTTCAGGTTGTTGTGTTATGAGTGATAAAGTGTGTTTGTTTATGTAAGAATGCCTTGATTTGAGACATTAATGAAGTGTTTTGGTAGTTTTGTGCATTTTGAATGTGAAATGAACTGCTGTATCAAGTTGAAAGATGGTTAGGGGAACTGTGTGAAGAGTTTTGAAAAAGTGACTTTATTATTGAGAAATGTGTTGTTATTGTAAAAAAAAAAAAAACTGTAATTCTGTATTTTCTTGTCTTTCAGAATGATCTTTATGCTGATGTGTCACAGAGAGTTTCAGTTCATGACGAGCCTCTTTCTGAACCTGATACAGTCAATGATGCTCTGTATGCCAGTGTGAAACCCAGCAGATTCAGAGGAGAAACTCCTGAATCCAGAGATACTGAGGAGATCCAGTACGCAACTGTCCAATTTCACAGAAAGAAAGAGACGAACAGACCGGAAGATGATGAATGTCAGTATGACGATATAAGAGTTCATCAGCCTGATGCTGCCGAGAGGTGAGAAAAAAAAAACTTCACCAGCACAGATCATTTATCTGAGCTGTAACACTGTTGTGCTCCTGTTTGTTTAGATTTTCTAGGAAATCAAATGTTCAAACTGTGGAAGACGTATCGGTGATCTACAGCAGCGTCGGATGAGAAGTCAGAAGTCAGAAAGAGCTTTATTGCCAAGTATGTTTGCACATACAAGGAATTTGTTTTGATGACAGAAGCTTCCAGTACACAGAGACAACAACACAGATAATAAAAAAATAAAGATATGTGAATAAAATACACATGTGTGTGTGTGTGTGTGTGTGTATACTAGTGTTGCTTTCGTCAACGAAAATTATGACTAAATTATGGTCGCACCTCGGAGATTTTCCAGGGCGTTAGGGACGAGAGGAAGAGGATATCGGAATTTGATAGTGATATTGTTTAATGCTCGGTAATCTATACAGGGCCTCAAGCCT
>NW_015640048.1:0-163 GCF_001515625.1 Sinocyclocheilus rhinocerous
ATGGCACCAGGGTGATGTGGAGGAGACAAATTGTTGAATAAAGTCCTTATTTTTGTTTTCTTTGGTCACAAAAAGTATTCTCGTAGCTTCGTAAAATTACGGTTGAACCACTGATGTTACATGGATTATTTTAACGAGCCCCTATTATAGGTTATGAAAGGTT
>NW_015640048.1:309-2123 GCF_001515625.1 Sinocyclocheilus rhinocerous
GTTTTGGAACGACATGAGGGTGAGTAATTAATGACAGAATTTTCAGATGACAGAATTAAACTATCCCTTTAGCATGAAAATCCAACTCTTTAGCAGTATAAATAAGTCAGAATGCATGAAATAGCATTAGACATCCCCTTTAAATAGATATTTCCCGCTATTTATTAAAACATTTATTCTTATTTCATGTGGTTTGAATTGGTTGTAATTGTAAATTGTATGCACATTTTTTAAGTTCACTCTCATTGATAAACCATGATTTGTGCATCAGTCATCAGTCAGTCAGTAAGAGTGTGTCTCAGTCAGTTCCTTAGTTCACTAGTCAGTGCACTACTCAGGGATTACATAACGCTCATGCTCAAAACATTCCCACAATGCACCATAAAAGCCAGTATGCATTGCTGCTGTCTGTTGTTACGTCCCTTTTGTTCCATTTCAGTGTTTTCTTTTGTTTTGTGTCTCTGTCCAGGAAGAAGACTGATTGGTTCCTGCAGTCTAATTGGTGCCACACCCTGCCCGGTCTCCTGACTCCTAGCTGCCTATAAAAGCCTCCCTCGTCACTTCCGGCATCAGCCTTGTGCTCACTTGCTGTGTTTGCTGGCCTCCTTCATCACTTCCTGCACCAGCCTCATGCCCTGCTTTTCAAAAAGAACTCTACCGTGTCGTACTCTTTCATGATACGCCTTTATCCTAGATGGGGTGTAACACTATAGTAATGTTTCTTAAGGTCCCTCAAACCAACTGAGCTGAAATACATGTGTTTAATTCATATACAAAAACCTTGAAAAATCTAAATGTTTAACGTTTTTAATATATCCATAATCATAGTCAATCCTTAATAAACTGACAGATGATAAAACACCAGTCAACATAATTGTACAAAACAAAGATTAAACAGTTTGATGTGCAGGTGGTGCAATGATGGACAGGATGAAATGAACGAGCAAACTTCACTTAGAAGCTCATTTAAATACAGGATCAGTTCATTTGCATATTGATCAGATGCTTCAGTGCTCTGAGAGTGTTTATAGTGCTGTGAGTTTAACACTTCATCACTGACACACACAACAATCTTCATCAACATGACCTTCATCATCATCTTCATCTGGACTCTCACAGCGTTTGCTCAAGGTTTGTGGAGCACAAGTTAGATTTGAATTCATTTCTTCAAGTATATTGTCAGAGTTTTGAGTTGATTTTCTTCTTGTTGTGTGTTTCAGAGAGTAGAGGACAGATCAGCGTCACTCAGAGTCCCTCAACGACAGCAGCTCAACCAGAAGAAACAGTCAAAATCAACTGTAGAACCAGCAGAGATGCACTCCTTTGGGGAGGGAGTTATTATTTCAGCTGGTATTTACAGAGATCTGGAGAAGCACCTAAACTCCTGATTTATTATGCAAACCGCCTCCAGTCAGGAACTCCATCTAGATTCAGTGGCAGTGGATCTAACAGTGATTTCACTCTGACCATCAGTGGAGTCCAGACTGAAGATGCCGGACATTATTACTGTCAGAGAAACAGTATAAATATATTCACACAGTGATAAAGAGTCGTACAAAAACCTCCGTCAGTCAGAGTCACAGTGACTGAACTCATTCTGCAGCTGCTCAGAGGAGCATCTTGTTTTTGCTCTTTCTCCTCATATTCTGACTCTCTGTAGGGAGAAGAGAAATGCTGGAAACTGGACTGATTGAATCTGCACAGCGTTGAGGTTTTGATTTGGTTCATTGTGCTCATTGTGCTCTGTCACATGATGGCGATTGAAGCTCATCGGCCATTTTAGAGACACTCATGCAGCTGTTTCAGCTGTTTTC
>NW_015640048.1:5653-7062 GCF_001515625.1 Sinocyclocheilus rhinocerous
TGAACTGATGCTGCAGCTGCTCAAACACTATCACTCACTACTGACACACAGAGACCAAACACAGAACTACACATGAGCTCCAAACTGAGTTTAGGAGTCAAATCAGCTCTATTAGACTGTGATCTGTCTTGTCACAGATGGGTATCATTCAAATAGGCTCTGATTCTGAGACAAATTTATATCAAATCAACAAAAAACACAACATTTTTTCTCAGTTCCAGTGATGTAGTTTTTGTGGTTTGTAGATTCTACTACAATCATGATAAACTTGCCTTATGAAACTACCACTCAATCTTCAGAACTGTCTCATCATTGCATGAGCAGAAGTGAAACTGATCCAGTTCAGAGCGTTGAACCGATCAAACAGTGAAACTGTGAGTTTGAGCTGAAAATCAGATTTGCATTGGCAGCTTTAGTGATTCTGATCGTCTCAGAATAGAGCAGCTCCGTCTCCAGAGACCATGTTCAAACCCCAAGAGCTTCAGTTCACATTTACTGCTAAACGCAGCTGTTCTCAACTCTTACAATTAAACAAAACCATTTTCAGAATCTAAGTCTTAATAAAATTGGTAATTAAAACAGTGTTTTAGCTGAGCTCAAAATAATGCAACAAGTCATAAGCATCTAGTGCTTACTAGCAAAGCTGTTGCACAAACAAAATGGAAAAATTGTGTTTCTGCTGTCTTCAGGTAAATGATCTGGAGTGTGTTTGCATATTGATCAGATGCTTCAGTGCTCTGAGAGTGTTTATAGTGCTGTGAGTTTAACACTTCATCACTGAGAGCTTTTCTACATTTAACTGAAAGAACAACCAGAAAGAAGATGATGATCATCAGCGTCTGTATCTGGACACTCATTCTTTTTGTTCAAGGTTCATTTATAACTCAAAATGTGATTTATATGCATGTGTTTGATAGTAAAACTGATTTTGTTCAGGATACTTTGAATTGAATAACTGTCAATTATTATCTTATGAAATGTCATTCACAGAAACTACAGGACAAATTTCTGTGACTCAGACTCCCTCAGTAGCAGCTGTTCAACCAGGAGAAACAGTTACTTTAAACTGTCAAACTAGCAGAGGAATCGGAGATCGTTCACGGGGTTGTGGTGACTGTTTCTCCTGGTATCTGCAGAAACCTGGAGAAGCTCCTAAACTCCTCATTTATGACATTAGCTCACGGCAGTCAGGAACTCCATCTAGATTCAGTGGCAGTGGATCTAACAGTGATTTCACTCTGACCATCAGTGGAGTCCAGACTGAAGATGCTGGACATTATTACTGTCAGAGTTACCACTACATAAACAGTATAAATATATTCACACAGTGATAAAGAGTCGTACAAAAACCACAGAGTCACAGTGATGAACTGATGCTGCAGCTGCTCAAACACTATCACTCACTCAAC
>NW_015640048.1:7099-19116 GCF_001515625.1 Sinocyclocheilus rhinocerous
GACAGTCACCACTGATAAGCTACTACTAAATATTGTAGAAACTTAATTTGCTGTAAAGTTGCTTTGCAATGATTTGTATCGTGAAAAGCGCTGTACAAATAAACTTGAATCATATTCTAAAGTCATAGTAAAGTCATTTTGTGGCACCAACACCACAAAGACTATCTTGAGCAGTTTCTCAAGCTGATAATGAGTTTATTACTCGTAACTCATCAGTCCATGAGCAGAAGTGAAACTGATCCAGTTTAACCGATCAAACAGTGAAACTGTGAGTTTGAGCTGAAAATCAGATTTGCATTGGCAGCTTTAGTGATTGTGATCGTCTCAGAATAGAGCAGCTCCGTCTCCAGAGACCATGTTCAAACCCCAAGAGCTTCAGTTCACATTTACTGCTAAACGCAGCTGTTCTCAACTATTACAATCCATCAACAGCAGCTGAAACTTTAGTGAAGGAAGGACACACTGATCAATGATGCAGTCGAACACAAATGTAAGGCGTTCAGAAGCTTTATTGAATGAACAGCAATGGCAGCACATTGAAAGACTGCTTGAGTATTGAGCTGTAAATCAGGTGACTGCTGTGAATCCTGCTGCTCTTCACTGGAGAAACATCAGCACTCGGAGCTCTTGAGGAACGAGGTCTCGTGATCAGCTCCGTCATGTGTTACTCTGCAGACGAAGCGCTCGCCGTCTTCCCAGCGTGCTTTGCTGAGGCTCAGGACGCTGCTGCGGCTGTAGCGTCCGTCCCGCTCGCTCTCTGCGCTGGTCTGAACCCCCTCGGTGACCTCTGACCCGTCCAGCGTCCAGCTCACCTGCGCCCCCTGTGGAGAGTAAGAGCTGAGCAGGCAGAGCAGTGCGGCTGAGTCTCCAGAGATCTGCAGAGAAGAGGGAGGCAGCAGAGACACGGAGGGCTTCACTGCGGGACCAGCTGAAACACACACACACACACACACACACACAACAGAAGCAGAAATGAAACACTGTAAAAAAATTTTTAAGATGATTTGACTTTAAATTAATCATTTAAATTTAAATTGATCCCCAGAATGATTTTGAAAAACATTGTCCATTGATGATTATATTGTAATGTTGTTATAAGAATTAGAAAAAAATGTAAATGATCATTTCAATATTAATTGTATTTTGAAAATATTCTGCTATTCAGACACAATCATAAACATCAGCAAATGTGATAGTTTATGTAGTTTAAATGAATCATTTTTTACAAATGCTCTTAAATGCTCTTAATTTTTTTTTGTCTGGCATCCCAAACAAAATTATATTCATGTTGGATGTATTATCAAACTTTTGTGTCATGCATTTAAAAAACCCTTAATTTGTAAATTTACCAAGAATTATAGCAAAATTCTATCTCTCAAGAAATAATTAAATAGATTTTTGCAGTGAATTCATTAAAACACATTGAAATGTTAGTAAAAATAGGATGTTAAATTATTCATGTAAAATAAAAAATGACATTTAAAAGCTTTAGGAATTATAAAATTTACATAAATGATAAAAAAATATTTTTCAGAATTAGTAAGTTACAGAACATTTTAATCTCAAACGAATTTTTAAAAACATTTTCCACATGAAAATTGATTAATATTTTGTGATTTCTTCATAAGATTTAGAAAACAAATGCAAATAATAATTTCAATATTAAATGTATTTTAAAAAATATATTTTTATTTTGACATTTCCAATCAATTATAATTTTCCACCGTAAGTTTGAATTATGAATTTGTTTTTTTTTTAAATCTTCTGTTAAGACACTTACAATCATAATCATCAGCAAACTTAATAGTTTTATTAATTTATTTAAAAATGCTCATTAACTAAATTTCTGTTTGTCTCCACTTCTGTCACCGATGGAGTTTTGGTTCCTTGCCGCTGTCGCCTCTGGCTTGCTTAGTTGGGGACACTTAATTTCCAGCGATATCGTCAACTTTATTGCACAGATACTATTTGAACTGTCTGAACTGAGCTGGACGATGACATCACTGAATGAATGATGAACTGACTTAAACTGAAAATTTAGTGTTTACCATTTTGCATTATTACACACTATTTTCCCTATTTAATACTGAAAAGCTGCTTTGACACAATCTGCATTGTTAAAAGCGCTATATAAAAAAAGGTGACTTGACTTAGGTTTCTAAATGATCATGCATTTCTCAATGCATTTTTAATCATTAAAGCAGATTTAATAATAGTTTTGATGACCTGTGACCTCTGGAATGACTTTTGACCTCCTAATGGAGTTAGTAATGCAACTCCGTTGTTTGAATCATCAGAAAACCTGTAGCTTCAGACACTTGAGTAAATGTTTTTGACTCATAACATGAGAAAAGATCCTAAACACTGTTATTTTTCACATGCATCATCTGCTGTAACCCATACACAGATTTACATAGAGATGATTTGCATTGCAGCACAAGCTTCAGGAGGTTTTATAGCTCTGTGAGTTTGAACTCTGAGAATCTGAACCAACAGCAACCATGAGCTTCATCACCATCTTCATCTGGATCTTCACTAGCTACTGTTTCACAGGTGAGGAAATAAACATACTCTATTCTAACTGATCATCTGTGCTAGAAATACTGTCCTTCAACAAATACTGAATTCTGAATGTTTATTCATTTTTCTTGATGTAGACTCAGCAGCTGAAGTGACAGTCACTCAGACGCCTGCAGTCAAACCTGTTCAACCAGGAGACACAGTTACCATGTCCTGTAAAACCAGCCCTGAAGTACAACAGGGTTGGAGTTATGAGCCTCTAGCCTGGTACTTACAGAAACCTGGAGAAGCTCCTAAACTCCTGATTTATTTAGCAAAAAAACTTTACACCGGAACGCCATCTAGATTCAGTGGCAGTGGATCTAACAGTGATTTCACTCTGACCATCAGTGGAGTCCAGACTGAAGATACTGGACATTATTACTGTCAGAGTCTAAAACTGATTTTACTCTGACCATCAGTGGAGTCCAGACTGAAGATGCTGGACATTATTACTGTCAGAGTTACCACAGTGGTCCAGTGTTCACACAGTGATAAAGAGTCGTACAAAGACCTCCGTCAGTCAGAGAGAGAGAGAGAGAGAGAGAGAGAGAGAGAGACAGAGACAGAGACAGAGACAGAGAGACAGAGGATTTCAAAAGTTTTCTCTTCCATCACAGTCCACTAGAGCAAACATATCTGTAAACAAACAAAACAGGCCTGATTTTTGTCTTATGGCACAGGTTATTTCAGCGTCTTCTAACAAATCTAACAAAAAGTATCTTTGCATTGATGTAACTTGGAGTAATTTGGTGATTTCAATTTGAAAAAGGTAGACTGTGGGAGGAGTGACAGTTCATAGAATAATTTAAATAATTTACTCACCCTTATGTCACTCCAAACCCATGAATCTGGGGAACACAAATAGGGATGTTTAGCAGTTTAGCAGAAAGTTCAAGCTTCTCTTTCCACACAAAGGCAGTTGATGACTCTGGATGTCAAACTCTAAACATGAAAAAAGGCGTAATAAAAGTAGTTCACATGACTTGTGCGCTACATTCAAAGTCTTCTGAATCCATGTGTGAGGAGTAGCCTACACAGAATTTAATTAGAGAAATCTTGACTTCCACTCTACATCTCGTACAGTAGCTCCATTTGTCTTAGTAAACAGAATAGTTTTTTTTTTTGTAGTAAACAGAAATCAGACGAATCACCTGTGAGTTCTGACGCAACAAACTCAACTCTCTGCTGGGGATTTTGATTCATCAAAGTGACTCCAATCTTTATCAAATCCTTTCACCAAAAAAGATTTGTTCTAATCTGTTCAGTGCCCAATTCATTGACAGTCACGAGATATTCCAGTTTATTCAGTTAATTCACTCGATGATGACTCATGAGATGACTCATTCACTATAAAGTAAATTAATCAGTAGTAACCTATTGTTTAATAAATGGTTGTATAAAAGCAATATCACATTTACAATCATGCTGTTGATCTGATATTCAGAAGAAGCAGCGCTCTTGCATGTGCGATGTTGCTTTATATCAATGAAAGATTATATTAACATGTGAACTCATTAAATATTTTCTTAAGTCTTAGTGAAACAGCACATTAAACCAACTTAAACTTGTTGGCATTCTCCTGAAGTGTTTGCATAGAGAGTGTGTTTTACATGAGCGCCACACGCTTCAGTGCTCTGCATGTGTTTATAACTCTGACAAACATCAAACATGATCAACAACTGTTTTACACTCTAACTGAACCTACAACCAACAAAAATGACTTTCATCGCCATATTGATCTGGACACTGGCAGTATTATGTAGAGGTTCGTGCCAGTAAAGATATTATGTTATTTACTTGTTATTTTTATGCATGTTGTGAAGATATATGGTTGTAAAAGTATCTGTTCTTTCTAATCTTTCTCATTTAACAGAATCTTTTGCAGGTGACAGTGACTCAAACTCCCTCAGTGCTGCTCGCTCAAACTGGACACTCAGTCACTGTAACCTGTACATTTAACAGTGATCCCAACTGCTGTCACAATGGAAGCCATTATCTTAGCTGGTACTTACAGAAACCTGGAGAAGCTCCTAAACTCTTGATTTATGCAGCAATCAATCGGCAATCAGGAACTCCATCTAGATTCACTGGCAGCAGATCATCTGGGAGAGATTTCACTCTGACCATCAGTGGAGTCCAGACTGAAGATGCTGGACATTATTACTGTATGAGTGCACACTGGATCAACAGTGTTAATGTGTTCACACAGTGATAAAGAGTCGTACAAAAACCTCCGTCAGTCAGAGTCACAGTGATGAACTGATGCTGCAGCTGCTCAAACACTATCACACACTCAACAGTCAGGATTTTCATAAAAATTAAATATAAAGCATTCATTTAGTTTTCCACTTGTTAGAGTAAATATGTTAATCTAACACTATATTTGTGAGGTTCATAATATTTCATAATGTATCTGAAGGTGTTTTTTCTTGGTCCGTTGAGAGAAGTTTTTAAAAAAATTATTATTATTTTTAATGTGAGCTAAAGCGCTGATCCAAAGAAAGACCCAAAACAAAAATGACAAAAAAGAACAGTTACAATTAAATTTTATTTATTGAGTAAAGTTTAATAGCATGACCACTGAATGATAAATCACACATATAGTCTTGTATGAAGCACACAAAGCAGAGCAGATGCAGATGCGAGCGACTGAAGCTGGATGTGGAGAATGAAGGAGTCGCTCATGTGCTGTTAGTCTCCATGTGAGACATGAGTGAGAAGAGCAGCAGATCTACTCTGAACACTGCTGTCTCGTCACGTGTCCAGTGAGCGCAGGCTGGCCGCTCCGTGTGGCCTCACAGCTCACTGAGACGCTCTCCATCCACTCCTGCTCAGAGAGAGTCAGGCTGCTGCTCCAGCTGTACAGACCGTCCTTCTCCAGGAGCCCAGCGCTGCTCTCCTGAGACCTGCTGCTCCCGTCCACCTTCCAGCTCAGGCTCCAGTCTGACGGGAAGCCCTTGCTGGCCACACACACCAGTGTCGCTGTCTTCTTTGAGGAGATCTCTGCACTGGAGGGCGGCAGGACGCTCACTTTAGGACGAGTGACGCCTGACAAACACACAACAGTCAACTCAGTGAAGAAGAAAGCATTTCTCTCCTTTCAGCTTCAGAAAAATATAGGAACAATTTATACAGTGATAGTTTTATTAGTCATTTTTATAATATTAAACTGCAAGTCACTTGAATGAATTTTTACAAAACCTGTGATCAGCAAAGGAAAGAAAGTTTGGTGAAATATATTGATTTGAAGAGTCATTTTCATTATCAACTTCAATGTTAGTCACTTTTATTAAAAGCATCAAAGAACAGATGTGAATAAACACAATAACTGCTGGAATTCATTACAATGTTTGATGACAGCATGAGAAGATTGGGTACAAAAGTTTGTTGTAAAAAATATAAAATATAACTTTTGTCTTGCATGTCTATTATAAATTATTAACCTATCAAATATTAACAAAAATACAATTAAGCAACCATAATTTCCAGTTTGAAAATATCTGCATGCTTTGCTTAAAAATCAACACACTAATCTTAAAATGTAAGTTTATTTACTGTCTTAAATTTTCAAGTAAAATCAAAGTGGTGCTAAATTGACAGACTAATGTACATTTGATTTCAGTGCACCTTTTTAACATTTAGAATTTAATTATCAATGAGGAAAAAAGAGCTGAAGCTTTGAAAACTCATAAAATCAAGTTATTAAGAAATGACGGAAATTATTTTAGTTCACTGGATGAAAACAAAGATGCCATGACAATAAAATCATCTTTACAATGTTGACTGCCAAACATTCAATGTAAACTAAAAATAAAATTAATATATAAATAAGCTGAAAAGTGTATCCATTCTATAGAGCAACAAAGTGTTTAACAGTCAGTTGTTGTATTAATAATATTAAATGATGATTGACTTACTGCCAACATCCAGTTTGGTGCCGCTGCCGAAAGTCCACCACAGTGATAGAAACTAATAGAGCAGCTGAACAAAAACCTCCTGAACGCTTCACTAACTGCACAAACACACATCAACTGAGTCTCCAACAAACACATCCACTCACAGCAGACATTACCTTCAGTTACTTCATCTGCAGTTACTTCTTTATGCAGTCTGCATTATTTCTAAAGCATGAAACTGAATTTATGACATTTTTATATCATGTGTGACACGACTCACAATTAAACTCAGTTGATTCAGTGATTGACAGAGACTCGTGTGATGATCCTCATGTCTGTAAAAACCTGCAGGAACATCCATGGATTTGGCATAAAATTTAGGGATTAACAGTCATGTTTCTATCCAGCTACAGTCAAAAATATTCTCAAAGTCTCACAGGAGAGAGTCAGGATAAAATACTAAAGTTTTGTACTTTTGTAAAGCCTTTAAGATTTATTTGTAGGTGAATGATCTGATCTAATTTGTAACAGGTTGGCTATTAGAAGATATTATGAAAAAGAAAATTTTTTCCTCATGTCAGTATTTTGTGTCTGTTATTTTTGCACTAATAACAGAACCTTCATGTCATTTTTCAAAACTCTAGACACATAATTCACAACTGATGATCAAAATGCACATTTTTCAAAACACTTAACACGCACCTTTTTCAAAACACTTAACACTTTTTCCAAATGCTTGGATACAATACACATGAACCAAAGATCTTTTGTTCATTGAACTAAAATCACTGGTTCAAAATGACACATCTTAACATCAACGTATTACTATTTCAAAATGCAACTCGCACATTACATCTGAATTGAGTGTCTATTCATTTCTTTACAATGATCTAACTATCAATTGACACAACTGCTCAAAATGCTAACTGTTGCATTACTCTTGAAGCATAGTTTTTATGGAAAATGATGAACAATATTAAATGTTTAGATTATGAAAGTGAAGCAACTGAGAACTGAGTATGTTCAGGTATGATCAGTTTCAAGATGGCTGTTGTTAAGAGAAAAAAATTCTATATCATTGTTATCAGTATTTGTTTTTCCTACAATATTTGGATGAGGAAGGCTTTACCCTGGCCATGACATGGAGGAGAGGTTGAGAGCCCAGCGGTTGAGAGGGGCCCAGAAAGATGTTCGCTGAGAGCGATTTGAAGGCATAAGGAGCCGTCTGCTCTGCTCTCAATAGCTCTCGTGAAATAATGTCATACAACGATCGATCTGCACAGCGCAAACAGCCAAAAGCTGGATATTTTAGGCAATATAGAAAGCCTGGCAAGGGTGCGTCCAGTACAAATGGCCCGTATGGTCACCCTAATTATGATGGGGATGAGAACCAATGGCCAAATCCACAAGACATGGTTGATAAAAACATAGAAATGCAGTGAGGAACAATCCAGTTGACATTTTATTGTAGGCCTACTGTTGTTTTTTCTTATCTTTTTTTCTTATCTATTTTTTTCTTATTTAAAGTTTTTTTGAAAACCCTGTTGTGAGTTGATTATTTCATCAATAATTTTCAAATTTTGTTTAATGATTCCAGTGTCTGTACTTTTCTCTCTAGTCTGTTACAATGGTGTATGGATGTGTAGAACCATAATGAAAGATGCATCATGTGTTTTGAACTATATTTAATGATTGTACTAAAAACTACACAGTGAAACTATGGGTATCTTGTGTGTGGGTGATCTAAAGTAATGTTCCTATGATATTTCATAATAAATTAGTTTTTTGAACCAATGCTTCTGCAAATGCATATTGCATTCATATCTTTAAAGAAGCCTTGCAAAGTTTTGAACATTGGACAGCCTGTGTTACAAATAATGACTGTTTTGAGTTTTGTGTCTAGAGTTTTGAAAAACTGCAAATGCAAGGCTTCTTTAAAGATATGAACGCAATATGTAAAGTTTTGAACATTGGACAGCCTGTGTTACAAATAATAACTGTTTTGAGTTTTGTGTCTAGAGTTTTGAAAAAATATATGAAGGTTCTGTTATTAGTGCAAAAATGATTGTAAAAAACTGTAATGAGCGACTGTCTCCAGGTAAATGATGTGGAGTGTGTTTGCATATTGATCAGATGCTTCAGTGCTCTGAGAGTGTTTATAGTGCTGTGAGTTTAACACTTCATCACTGACACACACAACAATCTTCATCAACATGACCTTCATCATCATCTTCATCTGGACTCTCACAGCGTTTGCTCAAGGTTTGTGGAGCACAAGTTTGATATGAATTCATTTCTTCAAGTATATTGTCAGAGTTTTGAGTTGATTTTCTTCTTGTTGTGTGTTTCAGAGAGTAGAGGACAGATCAGCGTCACTCAGAGTCCCTCAACGACAGCAGCTCAACCGGAAGAAACAGTCAAAATCAACTGTAAAACCAGCAGAGATGTGGCTGAATATAGTGCGCCACGTTACTATTTAAGCTGGTACTTACAGAAACCTGGAGAAGCTCCTAAACATATATCGAACAGCAGACCGTTACAGTGGAACTCCATCTAGATTCAGTGGCAGTGCATCATCTGCGACTGATTTCACTCTGACCATCAGTGGAGTCCAGACTGAAGATGCTGGACATTATTACTGTCAGAGTTACCACAGCAGTGGTGGTTATGTGTTCACACAGTGATAAAGAGTCGTTCAAAAACCTCCGTCAGTCAGATCCAGACTGAAGATGCTGGACATTATTACTGTCAGAGTTACCACAGCAGTGGTGGTTATGTGTTCACACAGTGATAAAGAGTCGTACAAAAACCTCCGTCAGTCAGAGTCACAGTGATGAACTGATGCTGCAGCTGCTCAAACACTATCACTCACTACTGACACACAGAGACCAAACACAGAACTACACATGAGCTCAAAACTGAGTTAGGAGTCAAATCAGCTCTTTTAGACTGTGATCTGTCCTGTGACGGGCTTGACACAACTTTTTTGTTAGTTCCAGTTTTATAGTTGTAGGTTTTTTGTAGATTCTACTACACTCATACCTTATATAATTGTAATGTATTCTTGAAAAACGTATAACACTACCACTCAAACTTCATAACTGTTGACAACAGTGAAACTGTGAGTTTAAGCTGAAAATCAGATTTGCATTGGCAGCTTTAGTGATTGTGATCGTCTCAGAATAGAGCAGCTCCGTCTCCAGAGACCATGTTCAAACCCCAAGAGCTTCAGTTCACATTTACTGCTAAACGCAGCTGTTCTCAACTATTACAACCCATCAACAGCAGCTGAAACTTTAGTGAAGGAAGGACACACTGATCAATGATGCAGTCGAACACAAATGTAAGGCGTTCAGAAGCTTTATTGAATGAACAGCAAATTTTTGAAGACAGCAATAGGAAATTAGGTACAAAAGTTTGTTTTAAAATATAGAAAATACAACTTTTGTCTGGCATGTCTACTATAAATTATTAACCTATCAAATATTAACAAAAATTCAACTAAGCAACCGGAATTTCCCCTTTGAAAATATCTGCAGCATTTACTCAACACATTAATCTGAAAATTTAATTTGAATTACTGTTTTAAATTTTAAAGTAAAATCAAAGTGGTACCAAAATATCAAACTAATGTACAATTGATTTCAGTGCACCTTTTTAACATTTAGAACTTAATTATCAATGAGGAAAAAAGAGCTGAAGCTCTGATAACTCATAAAATCACATTATTAAGAAATAACATAAATAATTATAGTTCACTTGATGAAAACAAAGATGCCATGACAATAAAATCATCTTTACAATGTTTACTACCAAACATTCAATATGAACTAAATATAAAATTAAAATATATAAATAAGAGTAAAAGTGCAACCTTTTTAGTTCCAACCAGTGATAGTTCACAGCGTCATTATACCAGCTTGTTCTTACAGAAACCTGGAGAAGCTCCTAAACTCCTGATTTATTATTCAAGCAGCCTCCAGTCAGGAACTCCATCTAGATTCAGTGGCAGTGGATCTAACAGTGATTTCACTCTGACCATCAGTGGAGTCCAAAACTGAAGATGCTGGACATTATTACTGTCAGAGTTACCACTACATCAGTAGCGCCAAGTTCACACAGTGATAAAGAGTCGCACAAAAACCTCCATCACACTCAAATGAACACAAACTCCACGACACTCACTCACACTGATATGAGACTCAGCATTAGCTCTTCTGTTTATCAGCGATGGATAATCGGTTGACTTTCATAAAAACAGCCTCATCATCTCTAAATGTCTCTTGATGCATGAAAACTAGGAATTATTTATAAATAAAAAAAGTAAATAAAATAATTAAATTACATTATTTAGGAAATGCATGTATTAATTACATTTTTATTAGACATTTTAATTTTGGGAATCTAAATTATCATTTTTTGAAGCAATTTGAATCATTAAAGCAGCTTTTAAAGGATGTTTCGATGACCTGTGACCTCTGGAATGACCTTTGCCCTCTCATGGAGTTCACAGTGACATACTTGTTTCTTGATGCAACTGTCATTTGAATTGGTGCAACAAGGCATTGACAAAACCACCACTGGCTCTGCACCCCTTTACCTGAATTCATTACTTCACACTTATGTGCCTCTAGAAGCTTGCGTTCTGCAAGTGAACGTCGCTTTATTGTTCATCCCAAAGAAGCACAAAATCACTTTCACGGACTTTTAAATTAAATGTTCCCTCCTGGTGGAATGACCTGCCCAACTCAATCTGAGCAGCTGAGTCCTTAACCATCTTCAAGAATCGGTTAAAAACACATCTCTACCATCTTTATTTGACCCTCTAACTCTACACTGTAAAAAAAAATCCGTAAAATTTACGGTAAAAAAAAGAATTTTACCGTAAAAAATACGGTAGCAACATTTGAGGTTTTACGGTTTTAACTTCAATTTACAGTTAAATACCGTAATTTAATTTGATTTAATGTTAATATACCAACCTATTGAAGTACTGAAATCTGTTTTGTACCTTTGTAATACACTGATAACCACCAAATGCAGGTGGTGATGAGAAAGTCACATGATGAACCAAAGCCCATCACAAGCAGCTTTTAAATAATAACATATATAGAAGGTGCACAGTGTCATTCACACAAACGCTAAACACCATCATGGTAACACACATGAAACTGAAATAATGCAATAAACATTCATTAACAACATTAGGTGTAACGCACAACCCTAATATACAAAACTGATAAGAAAAAACATAGTTATTTAAACAAAAAAACATCAAATTTGAAATGTAACGCAGGGAATTCTGGGAATGTCAATTTACAGTTATTCACTGTAAATTATACGGTCTTTTTCACTTCCAAAAACGATATACTACCGTAAAATTGATGTCCAATACATGTAATGTCCAATAAAGTTTTTCACCGTATATAGTAGGGGAATTTACCGTTAACCATTTAACAGGTTTTTACTGTAGCATTTTTACAGTCTTTTACCATTAAATTCACGGTCATTTTTTACAGTGAAAACCAACAGGTTTGTCACGTGTAGACGACATAAAGG
>NW_015640048.1:20769-26467 GCF_001515625.1 Sinocyclocheilus rhinocerous
CTAGCTTTCTAATCTTTTTGTATTCTATCTGTTTTCTTTTCATTTATTATACAATTAACAAAAGCAAAAAGACCTATAACACTAGCTTGCTCTATTCTTTTTCTATTCTATCTGTTTTCTTTTTATTTATTATATAATTTAAAAAACCCTTGCTACGTGTACTACGTTAAGCTAACTGATACTTGTTATAGCACTTGCATATCATTTCTCTTTTGTTGATTTTGATTGCTTCCATTGTCTTCATTTGTAAGTCGCTTTGGATAAAAGCGTCTGCTAAATGACTAAATGTAAATGTAATGTAAATGTAAACATCAAAACCGATCGAGTCATAGGAGGGGAAAATCTGGGCTAAATCGGGCTAAAATTCCTGTAGTTTGAGCCTGGCTTGAAGTAGCATATTTTCACAAAACTAAAGTCAGACCATTCTGTTTTTGCTTCAAATTTCAAAATTATACAATCTAATTCATCTTTGTTTGGATCATGATTAAAATGCAGTGGGTGACTCTAATTTTAAAGGGGACCTATTATGCAAAAATCCCTTTTATAAGGTGTGTGAAAACAACCAGCCTATAATTGTAAAAATATACCCATTAATTTTTTTTATAATCCTAATAAATCATAAACAGTCTCTCTGAACAAGAGATTCCAGATTTCTTCCTACATTGACGTCATTTTCGAATGAAATGTCCCAGAAAACAACCGGTAAAGTCCTATATGTTTGTGCCGATCATTTCACAGCAGACTGCCTCACAAACGAGGGTCGGTTCAACGCTGGATTATCGCAGAGGTTGATTATGATAGAGGGATCAATACCAACGCTTCATGCACAAACGTCAGCTCCAGACAATTTATCACGCGTCATATTTTGTTTCCCAAACTGCATTTCTGAAAGAGCTTCTTGGCACTCTGTAAGGTTAATGTTGCTAAAGCTACCATTGTCTCTGCCTGTTTTCACTGATGCTGCCTTCACGTGCTACCAGGATGATTGTAAATGGGAATGTGGTAGTTATAAATTGCATAAGAAAGCAATGTGAAGTCGACCGCTTGAATTTGTTGAGCTCATAATCACTAGTGGGACTTACAAAGTTTGTGATATTTCATTGTCTGATTCCGGTTCGAACACATAAGGCTGAACACCGCTACTGAGAGTTTCTGACATTTTCAGTGCGTGAGATTGTCCTGTTTTGTTGTTGCTGGTATGCTGGAGCTTGAGCTCTTGAAGCTCCGCTCTCTTCTGAAAAGGGGGCCGGGAGCACCAGCTCATTTGCATTTAAAGGGACAAACACAAAAACTGTGCGTTTTGGCTCATACCCTAAAAGTGGCCAATTTAACAAGCTATAAAAAATTATCTGTGGGGTATTTTGTGTAAAAACTTCACATACACACTCTGGGGGTATCAGAGACGTAGTTTACATCTTGTAAAAAGGAGCATAATAGGTCACCTTTAAATGGAAAGAGCACAGGCAAAGCCTTAGTTTGTTTATATGAAGAGATTTCTTTTATTTGTGTTATTTATTCATTTATTTGATTTGGGGTTTGGTTTAAGTTTTGTTATTTCATACATTTCAATTTCAGAAAGAAAAATGTGCAGCATTTTGTCCAAGCAATAATAAAAAGAGACATTTTCACTTATAATTGGTCTTAAATCTCATTTTCTTGAGAAAAAAAAGAAGAAAATCGTATCGTCAAATTACTGTGAATAGTATTGCATCGTAACTTGAGTGAATCGTTACATCCCTAGTTTTATGTGCATCATCTGCTGTAACCCATACACAGATTTACATAGAGATGATTTGCATTGCAGCACAAGCTTCAGGAGGTGTGTCTTGTAAAACCAGCCCTGAAGTTTACCAGGGTTGGGTTGTTCAGCCTCTATCCTGGTACTTACAGAAACCTGGAGAAGCTCCTAAACTCCTGATTTATGCTGCAGACACTCTTGAGTCAGGAACTCCATCTAGATTCAGTGGCAGTGGATCTAACAGTGATTTCATTTTTATTAACACTGAATAAAATATAAAGCATTTATTTGAGTTTTTAACATGATAAATACTTAAATGTACAATACTTTATCTTATTAAAGTTATCTGCCATTTTATTTGTGAGGTTCATAATTTGGCCGCATGTTCTTGTTTCATCATGAATCTGCAGGTGTTTTCATGCTCCGTTGAGTGAAGTTTATTTATAAAATGTGAGCTGAAACTCTGATCCAATGTAAGAGCTGAAACACAAATACACAAAGGATGAAGCACACAAAGCAGAGCATATGGAGATGCGAGCGACTGAAGCTGGATGTGGAGAATGAAGGAGTCGCTCATGTGCTGTTAGTCTCCATGTGAGACATGAGTGAGAAGAGCAGCAGATCTACTCTGAACACTGCTGTCTCGTCACGTGTCCAGTGAGCGCAGGCTGGCCGCTCCGTGTGGCCTCACAGCTCACTGAGACGCTCTCCATCCACTCCTGCTCAGAGAGAGTCAGGCTGCTGCTCCAGCTGTACAGACCGTCCTTCTCCAGGAGCCCAGCGCTGCTCTCCTGAGACCTGCTGCTCCCGTCCACCTTCCAGCTCAGGCTCCAGTCTGACGGGAAGCCCTTGCTGGCCACACACACCAGTGTCGCTGTCTTCTTTGAGGAGATCTCTGCACTGGAGGGCGGCAGGACGCTCACTTTAGGACGAGTGACGCCTGACAAACACACAACAGTCAACTCAGTGAAGAAGAAAGCATTTCTCTCCTTTCAGCTTCATAAAAATATATGAACAATTAATACAGTGATAGTTTTTATTAGTCATTTTTATAATATTAAACTGCAAGTCACTGGAATTAATTTTGACTGTGATCAACAAAGCTATGAAAGTTTGATGAAATGCACTGATTAAGAGTAATTTCTATTATGAACTTCAATGTTAGTCACTTTGATTAAATCCCTCAAAGATCAGATGTGAATAAACAATAACTGCAGGAGTTCGTTACAATGTTTCATGACAGCATGAGAAAATTGGGTAAAACATTTTGTTTTAAAATATGGAAAATATAACATTTGTCTGGCATATCTACTATAAAAATATTAACCTTTTAAATATGAACAAAAATAAAATTAAGCAACCATCATTTCCAGTTTGAAAATATCTGCAGGCTTTAATTAAAAATCAACACACTAATCTGAAAATTTAAGTTTAATATTGTCTTAAGTTTTCACGTAAAATCAAAGTGGTGTCAAAATGACAACCAAATGTAAATTTTATTTCAGTGCACATTTATAACCATTTACTATTTAATTATCAATGAGGAAAAAAGAGCTGAAGCTTTGAAAACTCATAAAATTAAGTTAAGAAATAACAAAAATAATTATAGTTTACAGGATGAAAACAAAGATGCCATGACAATAAAAACCATCTTTACAATGCTGACTGCCAAACATTCAATGCGAACTAATAATAGAATTAAAATATATAAGTAATAGGAAAACTGTATAATTTCTATAGAGCATTAAATTGTTTAACAGTCAGTGGTTGTATTAATAATATTATGGTCTTCGAGATGAATTCTATAGTGAGTGATCTGATACAATTTGTAACAGCTTGGCTTTTAGAAGATATAATATTAAGAAAAAGATAAATTTTTATCTTATTTCAGTAACTGTATTTTGTGTCTGATAATGAGCGAATGTCTTCAGGTAAATGATGTGGAGAGTGTTTGCATATTGATCAGATGCTTCAGTGCTCTGAGAGTGTTTATAGTGCTGTGAGCAGATGTGTATGAATATAGTGCACCACGTTACTATTTAAGCTGGTACTTACAGAAACCTGGAGAAGCTCCTAAACTCCTGATACATCTAACAATAGACCGTTACAGTGGAACTCCATCTAGATTCAGTGGCAGTGGATCTAACAGTGATTTCACTAGTCATATAGAAAAGTCATTGTGAATCACCAGCAACATAAAGATGTTCTTGAGCGGTTTCTCAAGTATATATCCATCTCAAGCTGATAATGAATTTATTATTCTCTCATTTCTCATGAGCAGAAATTAAACTGTTCCAGTTCAGAGCGTTTAACCGATCAAACAGTGAAACTGTGAGTTTGAGCTGAAAATCAGATTTGCATTGAGAGCTTTAGTGATTCTGATCGTCTCAGAATAGAGCAGCTCCGTCTCCAGAGACCATGTTCAAACCCCAAGAGCTTCAGTTCACATTTACTGCTAAACGCAGCTGTTCTCAACTATTACAATCCATCAACAGCAGCTGAAACTTTAGTGAAGGACTTTGAAGGAAGGACACACTGATCAATGATGCAGTCGGACACATACTGTATATATATATACATATCACTTCTCTAAAGCAAACATGATATACTGTAAAATGTGTGCAAATTTGTTACTTTCTCAATTAAGTAAAATGTTTAAACTGATTTTATAAAACATCTCTTCAAATGCAAATTGATAATTTTGTTGTGATGTTTTTATAATTGATTTTTTTTATATATTATTTGTGTTTTGAAAATAGTAATAATTCCGGGCATTTTTTCATAAATATAATTAAAGTAAACGTAATAGTTTAAGTAATTTATTTTTACGTTTATCAACTGAATTTCTTTTCTTCCTGATGATGACACCAACAAAATTAAATATTTTGTCTATAGTATCCAGCTTTTGTGTCATGCACAAAATGAAATACATGAAGAAATTATTTTTTAAAAATCCTAAAATATTGAAATTAATTCAAATATATTGAAAAGTTATCATACACTAGGTTTGAAATGACTCATGTAAAACAGTAAGTACACATATGAACTATGGTTTGAAATGTAAAAAAAAAACATGGAATATCACCAAATATGACTTATTCATAACATAGTAATTTTTTGAAGGTGCAGTCAATCAATAAAATAGACTGAAACTTTACAATTCATAATTCACGCACACACATAATATATTTTTATTAAATAATTTAAGAAAGACTTAGTTCTGATCACCAGTTCAGTTCCTCCACCAAAAGTGTAGCACAATGCTTCATTCTAGTGAAAGCGTCGTACAAAAACCTCCGTCACACTCAGATGAACACAAACTCCACGACACTCACACACACTGATATGAGACTCAACAGCAGCTCTTCTCAACATCACACATGGAATGTTATAAAAAACAGCACAAAATGTTCTTTAATTCTTAATACTTGTTATTGCATGAAGATTACAATAATTTGTTTCATTATCAGTCTCAAAATACATTCCTTGCATTTACATTAATTCTATTTACCTGCTTTATAATGAATCTTTAGCAAGATTTAGATTAATTCCCTATTGAATGACCTTTGACCTGTTATACAGTATCATGGATGACATCAAATCTGTAACACAGGTATTAAATGCTCTCAGCATCCAAGCCTCAATGAAACCCACCATTAAAACAGTGTTTGGAGAGAGAAGCTCAACCTAGAATAAATAATTAATTAACATGCAGTAAATCATGAGTGTTTGTTTCTGAAAATGGAAAAAAAAAAATTATTAGCAAAGATAATAAATAGTAAAACTGTTTCTGCAGTCTTCAGGTAAATGATGTGGAGAGTGTTTGCATATTGATCAGATGCTTCAGTGCTCTGAGAGTGTTTATAGTGCTGTGAGTTTAACACTTCATCACTGACACACACAACAATCTTCATCAACATGACCTTCATCATCATCTTCATCTGGACTCTCACAGCGTTT
>NW_015640048.1:29056-34795 GCF_001515625.1 Sinocyclocheilus rhinocerous
CACAGTGATGAACTGATGCTGCAGCTGCTCAAACACTATCACACACTACTGACACACAGAGACCAAACAAAGAACTACACATGAGCTCAAAACTGAGTTCTGAGTGAAATCAGCTCTATTAGACTGTGATCTGTCTTGTCACAGATGGGTATCATTCAAATAGGCTCTGATTCTGAGACAAATTTATATCAAATCAACAAAAAACACAACATTTTTTCTCAGTTCCAGTGATGTAGTTTTTGTGGTTTGTAGATTCTACTACAATCATGATAAACTTGCCTTATGAAACTACCACTCAATCTTCAGAACTGTCTCATCATTGCATGAGCAGAAGTGAAACTGATCCAGTTCAGAGCGTTGAACCTATCAAACAGTGAAACTGTGAGTTTGAAGTGAAAATCAGGTTTGCATTGGCAGCTTTAGTGATTCTGATCGTTTCAGAATAGAGCAGCTCCGTCTCCAGAGACCATGTTCAAACCCCAAGAGCTTCAGTTCACATTTACTGCTAAACGCAGCTGTTCTCAACTATTACAATCCATCAACAGCAGCTGAAACTTTAGTGAAGGACTTTGAAGGAAGGACACACTGATCAATGATGCAGTCGAACACAAATGTAAGGCGTTCAGAAGCTTTATTGAATGAACAGCAATGGCAGCACATTGAAAGACTGCTTGAGTATTGAGCTGTAAATCAGGTGACTGCTGTGAATCCTGCTGCTCTTCACTGGAGAAACATCAGCACTCGGAGCTCTTGAGGAACGAGGTCTCGTGATCAGCTCCGTCATGTGTTACTCTGCAGACGAAGCGCTCGCCGTCTTCCCAGCGTGCTTTGCTGAGGCTCAGGACGCTGCTGCGGCTGTAGCGTCCGTCCCGCTCGCTCTCTGCGCTGGTCTGAACCCCCTCGGTGACCTCTGACCCGTCCAGCGTCCAGCTCACCTGCGCCCCCTGTGGAGAGTAAGAGCTGAGCAGGCAGAGCAGTGCGGCTGAGTCTCCAGAGATCTGCAGAGAAGAGGGAGGCAGCAGAGACACGGAGGGCTTCACTGCGGGACCAGCTGAAACACACAAACACACACAACACTCACTTCTTCACATCTGCAGCTACAATCTTCACTGGAGCAGACGTGATAATGCAGCCAAAATCACAATCAGCTCATCTTTACTGTAACTCCACATCACTGCTTTCATTCATATAACACAAATATCCTGAATTCAGTTACAAAATATTCTCCATTAGCTACTTTTATATTTAGTATTAAGAAATGTATGCTGTGAAATTATTGTAATTTTAATGGTACAAGACTGTAAAAAATGTTAGAGTAAAATCCTGTTAATTGCTTAAGGCTAAGTTCTTCTACTATATACAGTGAAAAACTGTAATAAATCTAACTGGACATTTCATGTAATTTTACAGTAAAACACTGATAAAATTTACAGTTTTTGGAAGTGAAGTACAACAAGTCTTGCAATCACAGCTGCTATTTTTGCTGTAAATTTTACATATTTATTTTTTTACAGTGTTTTAAGCATAAGATACTGTATACTGTATATATATATACATATCACTTCTCTAAAGCAAACATGATATACTGTAAAATGTGTGCAAATTTGTTACTTTCTCAATTAAGTAAAATGTTTAAACTGATTTTATAAAACATCTCTTCAAATGCATATTGATAATTTTGTTGTGATGTTTTTATAATTGATTATTTTTATATATTATTTGTGTTTTGAAAATAGTCATAATTCAGGGCATTTTTTCATAAACATAAAGTAAACGTAATAGTTTAAGTAATTTATTTTTACGTTTATCAACTGAATTTCTTTTCTTCCTGATGATGACACCAACTAAATTAAATATTTAGCTATTGCATCCAGCTTTTGTGTCATGCACAAAATGAAATATATGAAGAAATTATTTTTTAAAAATCCTAAAATATTGCAGTTGATTCAAATATATTGAAAAGTTATCATACACTAGGTTTGAAATTACTCATGTAAAACAGTAAGTACACATATGAACTATGGTTTGAAATGTAAAAAAAAAACATGGAATATCACCAAATATGACTTATTCATAACATAGTAATTTTTTGAAGGTGCAGTCAATCAATAAAATAGACTGAAACTTTACAATTCATAATTCACGCACACACATGATATATTTTTATTAAATAATTTAAGAAAGACTTAGTTCTGATCACCAGTTCAGTTCCTCCACCAAAAGTGTAGCACAATGCTTCATTCTAGTGAAAGCGTCGTACAAAAACCTCCGTCACACTCAGATGAACACAAACTCCACGACACTCACACACACTGATATGAGACTCAACATCAGCTCTTCTCAACATCACACATGGAATGTTATAAAAAACAGCACAAAATGTTCTTTAATTCTTAATACTTGTTATTGCATGAAGATTACAATAATTTGTTTCATTATCAGTCTCAAAATACATTCCTTGCATTTACATTAATTCTATTTACCTGCTTTATAATGAATCTTTAGCAAGATTTAGATTAATTCCCTATTGAATGACCTTTGACCTGTTATACAGTATCATGGATGACATCAAATCTGTAACACAGGTATTAAATGCTCTCAGCATCCAAGCCTCAATGAAACCCACCATTAAAACAGTGTTTGGAGAGAGAAGCTCAACCTAGAATAAATAATTAATTAACATGCAGTAAATCATGAGTGTTTGTTTCTGAAAATGGAAAAAAAAAAATTATTAGCAAAGATAATAAATAGTAAAACTGTTTCTGCAGTCTTCAGGTAAATGATGTGGAGAGTGTTTGCATATTGATCAGATGCTTCAGTGCTCTGAGAGTGTTTATAGTGCTGTGAGTTTAACACTTCATCACTGACACACACAACAATCTTCATCAACATGACCTTCATCATCATCTTCATCTGGACGAGGAAGATCTGAAACTCTGTTGTTTCTCTCCCTCTTTTGTCTCTTCATATTCTGACTCTCTGTAGGGAGAAGAGAAATGCTGGAAACTGGACTGATTGAATCTGCACAGCTTTGAGGTTTTGATTTGATTCATTGTGCTCTTATAGATCCGTCACATGATGCAGATTGGAGCTCATCTTACAAACACTCATGCAGCTGTTTTTAGTCACACAACTGCAGCTGTTGTAATTCATAAACTTAAATTCAGTTACAGAAACTCACAGTTCAATAATTGAAGGTCGGGTCAGCAAATGCTTCACATAAAGACCAGATGATGGCGCTGCTGATTTACGATACTAAAACCGCCATATTGTCTGTCCCAGTAAAACCAGCGTTCAATCTCAGTTACTGTATACTACTGTTAAAAACTTTGAGATCACCCATACACAAATGTAATATATGTACGTACAAATATTAAATGTCCACGTATGAAATATTTTTACTTACGAAGTAAAACATACATGAAATCTATTCTAAATTTGAACAATTTAATATATTAACATTATATCTTTATATCTATCCCATGCACATATGAATGTTTATGTATGATGTATGTGTAAAACATTTTTGGACATATATGTCATGTACATGTAAGCCTATCCATCAATTGTATTCATTTATTTGTGTATGTTCTTTTAATAAAGTTGTATGTCCACATATATGGTTGCTACATATACCACAGAAAAAGAAATCATCACATAGATATTATTAACATATGGACATGTAGAACTTTTGCTATGGGTTTAATATATGTTCTAAACTTATATCTTCATCTACCCAAAGTATGTACGCATGTGAAAATTATGTATCATAACATATGGGATTATCACTTTTAATATAGGGCAATATATATCATATTTCTGTGTGGAAAGTAAGATATTTTTTGTCTTTTGAGAGGAAGTAATATTATCAGCAAAGACGTATTAATTTGATCAAAAGACATTTATAATGTTACAAAAGATTTATATTTCAAATCAATGCTGTTCTTTTGAACTTTCTATTCATCAAAGAATCCTGAAAAATACATTGTATCACAGTGTCCACAAAAATACGAAGCCGCACAATAATATACAATATTAATCAGAAATGATTTTGAGCAGCAAATCAGCATATAAAAAAAGGATTTCTGAAGGATCATGTAACACTGAAGACTGGAGTAATGATGCTGAAAATTCAGCTTTGATCACTGAAATAAATTACATCTGAACAGATATTCACATAGAAAACAGTTTTTTTTATTGTAATAATATTTCACAATTTTACAGTTTTTACTGTAGTTTTGATCAATTTAATGCAGCTTAAGAGATTTTTTGAGTGATAATGTAAATACAGTCTCTGGACCTGTGTGATTTTTAGTTTAGATTTTACTTCTTTATCATGTCAACCTTCATTTTCATAATTTCACATTATAAAAATCAGTGCAAAAGGACAAATCTAGAGGTATAAAAGGCACAAATATGTTCATGGGACTGAATTGTAATGCTAATGGCATTGCAGAATTTTTAAATAGACGTTTATTGTTATTTATTTAAACATTTTATAGTTATATATTTCTGCTATCAAGGCTCTTTTTTCATGTGGTTTGAATTTGTTGTAAATTTTATGCCATTTTTTATTTTATTTCACACTTATTGATAAATCATGATTTGTGCATGAAAATGTTCACACATGTGAGTCAGTCAGTAAGAGTGTCTCAATCAGCTCCTTAGTTCACTAGTCAGTGCACTACTCAGTGATTACATAAAGCTCATGCTTAAAACATTCCCACAATGCATCATAAAAGCCAGTGTGAATCACTGCTGTCTATAGTGATGTTTCTTAAGGTCCCTCAAAGCAACTGAGCTGAAATAATGTGTTTAATTAATGTACAAAAATCTTGAATAATCAAAATATTTGAAGTCATTAATACATCCATAATCATAGTCCATCATGTAATAAACCAACAGATGATAAAACACCAGTCAAAATATTTGTACAAAAGAAAGATTAAACAGTGTGATGTGTGGATAAAATTATGGACAGGATTAAATAAATGAGCAATCTTCATTTAGAAGCTCATTTAAATACAGGATCAGTTAATTTGCATATTGATCAGATGCTTCAGTGCTCTGAGAGTGTTTATAGTGCTGTGAGTTTAACACTTCATCACTGACACACACAACAATCTTCATCAACATGACCTTCATCATCATCTTCATCTGGACTCTCACAGCGTTTGCTCAAGGTTTGTGGAGCACAAGTTTGATATGAATTCATTTCTTCAAGTATATTGTCACATCTTCATCTGGACTCTCACAGCGTTTGCTCAAGGTTTGTGGAGCACAAGTTTGATATGAATTCATTTCTTCAAGTCTATTGTGAAAGTTTTGAGTTGATTTTCTTCTTGTTGTGTGTTTCAGAGAGTAGAGGACAGATCAGCGTCACTCAGAGTCCCTCAACGACAGCAGCTCAACCAGAAGAAACAGTCACAATCAACTGTAGAACCAGCAGAGATGTGTACAGGGATGGTGATGGGGATGATTACTTAGCCTGGTACCTACAGAAACCTGGAGAAGCTCCTAAACTCCTCATTCGTTATGTAAAAAAGCTTCAGTCAGGAACTCCATCTAGATTCAGTGGCAGTGGATCTAACAGTGATTTCACTCTGACCATCAGTGGAGTCCAGACTGAAGATGCTGGACATTATTACTGTCAGAGTGCACACTATATCAGCAGTAGCTGGGTGTTCACACAGTGATAAAGAGTCGTACAAAAACCTCCGTCAGTCAGAGTCACAGTGA
>NW_015640048.1:35047-35532 GCF_001515625.1 Sinocyclocheilus rhinocerous
CTCAATACTGACACACAGAGACCAAACACAGAACTACACATGAGCTCCAAACTGAGTCAAATCAGCTCAATTAAACTGTGATCTGTCCTGTGACAGACGGGTTTGACTTAAATCAAACAAAAAACACATTCAACTTTTTTCAGTTCCAGTTTTGTTTTTGTAGATTATACTACAATCATGCTGTACCCTAATAAACTTTGGTAACGCTTTAGATTACAACCCGCAATGTACTGCGTAAGTAAACAGAATTTACAGCGTAACTTTTTTGTAATTACAGTGTACCTATTCAGTACCTCCGTGTAGGTATAAGGGAACAATATGCGAAGTTTATGGAATACTGTAAAATTACAAATTATTTCTACTGTAAGTATTTTGAAACTAAGCGGTACCTATTCTAATATTACAACAATCTTAGCGATTTAGCAAAAACATACACTGTGTACTTTTTTATAGCCTATATAAAACATGCTGGTAATGCTGGTAAT
>NW_015640048.1:37414-38611 GCF_001515625.1 Sinocyclocheilus rhinocerous
GTATATATGACCTCTTATATTTGCAAGCGATTAAGCAAAAACATACACTGTGTACTTTTTTATAGCCTACCTATATAAAACATGCTGGTAATTGTTTCAATCCAAACGCTCGGTTGAGACTGTGGGTTAGGAAGCTGGCTTGATTTGACCCAAACAGTCATTGGTTGATATCAGTAAGTAACCTGACGTTGCTGGGTTATGAATGTGGAGGACGTGAATGAGAGCATGCAGCAAGTCACATGAGTTCAATCGTGAACGGTTCTGAGTGCGACGAAATCCGTGACTGCGGTGCTTGGAACATGTTTGGAAAATAGGAGAAAACGAATCGAAGCACAGACAAGGGACAACTTTGAAACATAATAGTTTAACTAGTCATTACTAGTTAATCAACTAGTCATTAAGTCAGTGGGTGAAAAACATGAACAAAATCTATTTATTCTTAAACAAGCTTTTCAAAAGAATTTGTATAACTGTATAAGCTGTATAAGTGGCGTTGCTTTGCTTTTTTCTGAACTGGTTTAATACATTTTAATCTTTTATTAGACTATCTGTTGCCTGTGTTTACTGTTGTCATATTGTGTGTGATTTTAATTTTAAAACCCATTTTGGGTTAATTTAACCCAGCAGTAGACCTATAGTAAATTGCAAACAATATTTGAATTAAATAAAACAGTCCACCATATTTATTGATACATTACCTGATATATAATGTATGTATGTGTGACCTACTGTATAAACAATCGTTTCAGAGCAATTTGTTGTAGCCACTTACCCTGTAACTACACGGAACAAGGGGGGAACAAAGCACCACTTTAATTTACAGCCCGCAAATGTTGTAATGTATTTACCTGTAACTATACACAGAACAAGGGGGGAACAAGTTGGACTTAAACACAGAACAAGTGTATATTTGCACAGTAATTACAGAGAAAAATATTACCGGGACCTGAACTAACGTTAGTCAAAATGCTGAACGGTAAATCAAAGACGGTAAAATCCTGTCAGTTCACTATAATACACAGTTTAATCTTGACTTTCAGTGTTTATTACTGTGTGTGTATATTTGCACGCACAGTAATGAGAAAAATATTGCACTAGTTTTAATTTCATTGTTCGTTGGCCAAATTAACATTAAATTATTATTTTTATTTTTTTATTTTTTTGCTATAAAAACACCACAGTATACATCCACTGAAA
>NW_015640049.1:0-4872 GCF_001515625.1 Sinocyclocheilus rhinocerous
TAGTAGCAGAAGTAGTAGTAGTTTTCTTTTTTTTGTGATATCAGTGCATCCATTTTGACGATGATGCTGGTTCATATTGACAGATGACGCAGTGTTTCTCACCCTCCACCACGTCGATGGCCACCAGCCCCACCACAGAGGGCAGCAGTCCACTGGACGCATGCACCGCGATGGCTCCGCCCACATTGTGACCCACCAGGATGATGGGGGGCGGGGTCTCGCCGTACGTCGCTCGCACCACATTGGCTACGTCTCTGTGAGCAGAGGAGGTGATTGGTCAGCTCTGAATACTACAGCCTGTTAATGATATCTGTGCGTGTTTTACCTGGACATGGTTTGTGTGGAGAGGTCATCGGCGTGCCGGACCTGCGTAGCACCTGTTTGTGATTGTACTAGTCAGATCAGTGCACACGGGTAACTGCTGCAGGTTAAACCTAAACTAAAGCTAGAAGTTTGATCTCACCGTGACCCCTGAGATCCATGGCCAACACCCGACAAGTGACCCGACTGGCCATCGCTGCCTGTTGAGGAGAAACTCATTATTCATCATGAAGTGAGACATGAATGAATTCCCCTGTTGCAGAGTTATTATAGTTAATCCATAAAAAACATTTGGTATCACTTTACTTGAAGCCTTTATATATAATGCAATATAAAAGTATTTTTAATGCATTAATCTCATTATGGTCAGTATGATCGCATTAGTAATTCTAACCACAGTTATAATGCATTATAACACTATTCAGTTACTCCTTGAGAAAGTATAATAGATTATAACACATGAGAAAAAAACAGTATCTATTGCCATGGTTTAAAAAAAGTAATTGTGACTATTTAAATCACAATTCTGTTTCCCCCCCTCACAATTGCAAGTTTATATTTCGCAACTCTGACTTTTTTATTGTCATTTTGAGATATTTTGAGATAAAAAGTCACTTTTTATTTTTTTTTAGCCCATGGAGGAAAAAAGCTACATTTCAGATGTAACCAAGATTTTGCAAATATTTTAATGCAATATACAATTATTTCTAAAAATATATAATGCATGACAATATACATAACTTTATAATGCATTATAGATAAAGGCTTCAAAGTAAATGTTACCAAACATTTCTGGAGAAAACTGGAGAAAAAAAAAGAAAGAAATATACATATATAAATAAATAAAACCTGAGTTATACTAAAATAACTAAAACTGAAATAAAAAAATTAATAAAGACTATAGACAAAAAATAGGGGAAAACAGTAACTAATAAAAAAGACAAAAACTAAATAAAATTACTAAATTTTTAACTAAAATATGAAAAATATTCAAATAAATAAATAAAAATGTTACAAACAAACAACAAGATTACTAATAGGTTAAAATTTAAATGAAATTGGCAAATACAAGATAAAAAAAATTCAAAGAATAACTTACAAAAATGATAAAAATAACAAAATTACTAAAATGTTAACTAAAATTAAAATGAAAACGTAAAATGCAAAAATAAAACTAATTCAAAATATTGAAAAACAATAACAAATAAAAATGTCAAAAACACACAACAAAACTACTAAAACATTAACTAATTTTTAAATAAAAATGGAAAATACAAAATAAAAACTAATTAAAAATATTAAAAAATAAAAGTGACAAAAACACAACTAAAATGTTAACTAAAATTAAAATGGAAATGTAAAATGCAAAAATAATCTCATTCAAAATAAAAAAACAATAACTAATAAAAATGTCAAAAACACAACAAAATTTAAAATGTAAATGGAAAATACAAAGTAAAAACTAATTCAAAATATATAAAATAAATAACTAACGAAAATGACAAAAACAACAAAAAACTAAAATGTTAAATGAAATTAAAATGTCGGGGAAAAAACTGAAAAACAGAAAATATAAAAACAAAAACTAATTGTTAATAGTACACTGCTTTGCTGGTGTGAGTAATAATGCTGCGTCCTATTCAGAGTCACCGATGCATTTACTTGCTTAAAAGTGAACGTTTCTGTGTGACGTCATACACTTATACATTTATGGTTTCTTTTAGGTATAGGTTGTTTACATTCATAATTATCTTTATATAATATAAATAATAGAAGAAAGTTGACAATTCTGACGTATACAGGCTCTGTTCTAAACCAAGATATAGTTTATGTGTGTGTTTGTACCGTAAAAACGGCCCAGGACAGAGCCGAATGCCCTCCTCCGTGAAGCAGAACCAGCAGTGGTCCGTCCTGACCGCTTTTATACACACGGAACACGTGCACACGCACCTCAGTCAAGGAATATAGTCATACACACATCTGTTACCATACACACACAAACTGTGATCTCTGATCCACACAAAGAGCCGTGTGTGTGAGTGTGTGAAGGATATATCCTTAGTCTCTCCTGACCCGATGACCACGTCGTCCATCATTTCAAAGTATTCGCTCCAGGACACGGGAGAGTAATCTCTCTTAGTGCTCACACCATGACTGAAAGACAGAGGGAGTGAAGGATTCAGCTCTCGGCTCAAAGGACGCATTAAACTGATCAAAAGTGACAGTAAAGACATTTATAACAATATAAAGATTTCTGTTTCAAATAAACGCTGTTCTTTTGAACTTTCTATTCATCTGTGAATCCTGAAAAATAAAATAATTTTTTACAGTGTAGAATGATTTCTGAAGATCATGTGACACTGAAGACTGGAGTAATGATGCTGAAAATTCAGCTGCGCATCACAGAAATAAATTACAGTTTAACAGATATTCACATAGAAAACAGCTGTTTTAAATTATAAAAATATTTCAAAATTTTGCTGATTTTTACTGTATTTTTGATCAAATAAATGCAGCCTTGGTGAGTCTCATCAACCATTTTGAACAGTAGTGTAAGTCAAGCATCACTATTAATTAAGTTTAAAGTATTAAACTTAATTGTGTAACTCATCATGCACTGTTTGTGTTCCAGATATAAATAATTCAAGTCAAATCAAATCATACGGATCTTGAGGTGAGTTTTTCCTGTTACTTTTAAGCAATTGGGCTTATAATGCTGATTAAGCAACTGTCCATCCAATCTAAAGCTTTAATCAACAGGAAGTGATCCATGTTGCTTTTGCTTGATTTTCAAATAGTTTTTGAGTTCATTTAGGGGTTTTAAGCATTTAGGCACAAGCGAAACCCTCGCTGGTTTCTTGCAGGTTATTTATCTTTAATTAAGCGACAAAAGAAATGTAAGACTGCATGTGTTAAACAAACCAGGAGGAATTATTTCATGCTCATGGATGGGCTTTTCAAACTCGGTTTGTCTCAGATGTTTCTCTGAGAGGTAAATAATGCTTTAGGAGGAATGAACAAACACACATGGGTCAGTAGTTGACGTACAGTTAGAGTATAGAACTATCAAATGAATGTGGAGAATCTGATGAGAAATGTTTGAGACAAAGATAAGATTTCTATAGGGTCTTTTTCTCAAAATAAAAACCTGAGAACCATCTGAGAGATCAGTTACTGCTAAAATCACCAATAAACGAATGCATTGCTATTTTACTATATTAGCGACATTTAAGATTTGAATGTTACTGCTTTACCTTCAAACTTAATTTTAGCAACCAAAAAATGGCCAAATACATCTTTTATTTTAGCATTATATTTGTTTTAGAATTTCCTAACAAATATCTGTAACACTTTACAATAAGTCAATGCATTAATTAACAATGACTAATTCATTTGTTATAGTATTTATTAATATTAGTTCATGCTAGTTATTAAAAATACAGCAGTTCATTGTTAGTGCAGACCCATGCATTAAATAATATGAACAAATATAACTTTTGATTGTATTAATATATTGGTAAATGTTGAAATTAACATTAACTAATGTTTTTTTGTTATTACTAATGTTAGCTAATGTAATTAACTAATGGATCCTTATTATAAAGTGTTACCCAATTATCTTTTTGTTAAATGTTTTGCATTAAAAATTAATTTTGCACTTTCTTTTCTTACACTGATATTTTGTCATAGTTCTTCATTCCTGGTTCTGGAGAGCTTCTAATTAAATGCACCTGAAGCGACTAATTAAGGCTTTATTTGTTCATTATAGACAGGTGTGTTGGATCTAATCGTCTGTGAGTGTGAGTAGTTGTCCAGACATTGTTCAGAGTTGTTGTGTGGTGTTAGAGAAAAGCAGGTGAAGCGGGTGAGTCTTACTTCTCTGTGTCGAAGCTCTCCTCCCACATGCTGTTGGCCGAAGCGTCGGTGCCGATGGTCGGGTCAGAGCTCAGGTGCGAGGAGCGACTCTCAGCGGACGAGCGCTCGGAGGCCATGAGAGAGACAGACGGAGGGAGAGAGAGACAGACAGTGAACACACAGCCAGACTCACAGAGTTAAAGAGCACCGGCGCTCAGCACTCGAACCGACAGCAGACAGATGGAGCAGACAGCTGCCCACAGCCTCTCTGTGATTGGACCAGCATGCTCCGAGTCAGGTGTTTTTGTGAGGAGACACAGATTGATAGATCTGTTTAATGTCGCGGAGGTTTCTCCTAAATAGCAGTTTAAATGATAAAACGCGTAGCAAATAGAAAATCCTGCTTCTCGGATGAGAAAAACAATCTCAAACTGTGCTCAAGATGCCAAAGTCTGCATCAGAAGTCAGAGATCTCAATATGAGCTCAAACATTTCTCATCAAAGTCTCCAAAGATCAATGATTTGAGCTGCTTTACATTCAGTTTATAACTTTTATATATTTTTTAACATTATATACTCTTACTGTATGACTACAGTGATTTACAGTATGAACTATTGACTCATTTGCGTCTATTTTTAGGATAAATTTTAGGATATATATATATGTATGTATATGTGTGTATATATAAATGTGTG
>NW_015640049.1:4932-24288 GCF_001515625.1 Sinocyclocheilus rhinocerous
AATTTTATTAAATTCTACAATTGTTTTGTTATTTTATTATATAATGTGCATTGTATGACAATTATAAAATGAAATTTAAAAAACAATTATAAAATGTGTATGCGATGCACATATTTATATACTGTAAAATTTCATTTATAAAATAATACAATTATATATGTTGTTTAATTTTATTAAATAACTCATGCAGTGTACAACAATTATATGAAATTTAAAAAACAATAAAAAAGTGTGTATATATATATAATTATATAATATGGATTGCATGAGACGTGTCTCTAAAAGTGTCATGCAATGCTTATATTGTTATGAAATGTAATTTTATAAAATTGTACATTATGCATTATTTTACTATATAATTTTAATATACTAATACTATAGAATAGAATATATTTCATTATTCTGATCTTTAAGTATTATATGTATATATATATATATATATATATATTAGTATGATCATATTAATATAACACATTGAGAGCACTATGTGGAGTCAATGCATGAAATCTGTTCATTATTCTTCATGCGAAATATAGAAACCATATTTGCTGTGGGCTCCAGTGTTTTGAGAGTATCCGTCTCACTTTACTAACCATCAGCTCAGGTGCTGCTGACAGTCATTACTGGTTACTAGGCAACCAAACCCCTGCCATTGTACCAGCAACAACTTTAATATGACAGATAAAGTAGATTTAATGAGATCCAAACTCATTGTGAAAGCTGCATATAAGCTATAAATGCCAACATGTATATGGATTCGTAAGGTGATATTTAATTACTAAATTCAACATTTTCTATAAGCCAGACTTTAGAGCATTAAATAATAATAATAATAACAAATATTGATCTTAAGTTGTAATTGTGAATGGAAAATGTACATCAGGCATAACATTATGACCACTGACAGGTGAATAACACTGATTATCTCTTCATCACTGCACCTGTTAGTGGGTGGGATATATTATATTAATAAACTCATTCCAGTCTATTGAGATAAAATATGTAACGTTAAATATTAAATAAATTAAGGATTTTAAACCCAGCTGAAAGCAAAGAAACCTGATGTATGCTTACATCTCTAAAATACCAGTTGATGTTTTGGAAAAATGAGATGCACATCAAAGTAAATCAATACGTGACCTGTATTCCGCGCGCGCGTCGTGCTCTCCTCGCGTATCTGATGCAGAACAGAGCGTCGTCATTTATTCAAGCACGAGAGGGAAAAACTGCACAGTTTCAGCATCATTCAGAAGAGCGCATCGTCCTGGCAATGTCTGGATCGATTTGGGAGGCATTAAACTGTGAGTATGGTTGTGCGTAATATGCGCTTGTGTAGTTCTTTAATAGCGGATCGTGTTTACTTATGTTACAGTGTTTATGGGCGTCGCTGATGGATGTGTAGATGTGTTAGAATCACTGTCCCTCCTTTGAAGAAGCGGTAACTTGTTAGAACAGATTAGAATCGAATTAAATGTTACATTATATTAATGTAAACGGAGAATTAAAACTAAAACACTGAAATAAGGTATAGCTTAAAATAAGAATAAGAGATTTGTATCAACAGCTGCAGCTTAACCTAGTCAGACTGGTCTGTTTTGGACCCTTCTTAAAAGATTTTTTCTTTTCTTTCTTTTTTTCCCAGCGGGGAAATTTGAGGTTTTAAGTTTATTATTATTTTATATTTTATTTATTTAAAGGGGTCATATGATGCTGCTAAAAATAACATTATTTGGTGTATTTGGTGTAATGAAATGTGTTTATGCGGTTTAAGGTTCAAAAAACACATTATTTTCCACATACTGTACATTATTGTTTCTCCTCTATGCCCCGCCTGATTTGGTTCTATTTTCATAAGTGGCACATTTAAAAAAAAAAAATCCAAACTGATTGCACATGTAAAACAACCATCATTCAAAACTTGCTTCCATTAGGGTTGTAAGGATTCCCTTCCGAAAATTAAGCATGGTTTTATAGTAAAAGTGTAGTAACTGTTTTTTTTTTAGCGTATTGATTACCATTTGTATAACCACAATTTTACTTCAAATACCATGGTTAAATGTAAATTGTTAGTGTATTGTTAATTTGTGGTTACCATGGTTTAGCTATAGTAACTATGGTTTTTTGGTTTTAATTGTAGTAAAAAGGGTTGGTTTAATCAGGTGCTAAATGTACAGTCATCATTACACCAGGAATGCATTTACAGTACATAACTGAACTGACATAAAATCTATAGTTCCTGTAATCCTGTCTAAACCAATGTCAATTAAAATGTTTGATCAATGAACATATGACAGTGAAAATTCAACACTTGTGAAAACAGCAGAAAAACTAATCAGAAAATGTAAAAATATATTTACATGAAAAATCATAATTTATAGTTTTATCTTGACTTATTTACAGTAGGTAAACAATTTCATCAAAACATTTTTAAAAAGATTTAACTAAATCTGCTGTTTTTCTCTTCACAGATGTGTCACACCCACAACTAAGACATCATTAAATCAGAGCTCTCATTGTCGTCTCCTTCAACTATAATCAGTTTCATGGAATCCCGACCTGATTTCCTTCATCCCCCTGGAAATAATGAGCCTAAGGCATGCTGGGAGTCCAAGCCCTCAAGCCAGCACAGAAAGGGAAACCTCTCTCCTGGAACCAGGACAAGACTTGGAGAGAATCATGGCATTGAAGTAAAAGCTAAAGAACAGGAGGAGCGATCCACCTCCAGGGAATCTGCCGGCCATATGAAAACACTAAAAAACACTGCATTAGCCACCGCTGCCATTCCAGCCGCAGAACCCCTCCCTGCGTCCACAGCTGCATCGAAAATACCCACCATGCACTCAACGACAACCAAGCAGGTCACTGCGGGAATAGCTAACACAATTGCTACGACTAAAACAGGATCAAAACCACCAAGCAAAACAACTGCACCTGGAGTGGAGGTCTTAAGTTTATCCAGCCAAACTGGACCCAGTGGGCCAAAACTGAGATCCCCAAATGCGAGCCATGAGAAAAAGCTGCAAGCGAGTGCGAAAAAATTTCTCAAAAACATGCAAAAAACTGCCTCAGCATCTCATATCGTGGGCTCCACAGACTCCCCACAAAAGACGCTTCAAAAAACATCGTCTGCTTCCCAGATTTCCTCTACCGACTCTTCCAAGAGTCTCAACCGGACTTCTCTCTCGCACATTCCTAGAGCCACTTCCAGCCCCAAACTTAAACCGCCCCATCCTGCATCTCTCAAAGTGGACAAAACCGAGCGGAATAGAAGAGTCACAGGCAAAGAAGGACTGCTGTTGACTTCTCCGAAAGATAAAATGATTGACACATTGGTGGAGAGCAAACTGCAACAGGGGACGGAAGCAGCAATGGGGGAGAGTCCTCGGGGACGAGAGGAGCCGGAGATAAAGAGTGGGAATGAGAGAGAAGGAGTGGAAAGAGAGGATGCTGTCCTTCAGGGACACGGTCTTAGAGGAAGTGATGTCATCACGATTAACTCCAAAGGGGGTGAAGAAACGTCTTCTCCGTCGTCACATCGAGCAACAAACCCCTCTATCAAACAGCTGAGAGAGCAAGAAGACAAAACTGACGTATATGTCACGACCCAAGAGAGACACGCAGGAAAGAGTCAGAGACTGTGGGAAAAGAAGGGAAGGGAGGAAGCTGAGAGTGAGGAGAGAAGGAACACAGGAGAGGGAAAGAGGGAAGCTGAGATTAAGAATGATAAAATGGCGACTGAGGTCAGGAAGGATGCTATGATGAACGAAAACAATAACATTCCGACACCCAAGAACTTGAAGGATGCAGTGACAATTACAGTTGAAGGTTTCCCAGTCACCAAAATGAAGGATGCAGCACTGCAGGTGGATCTGCAACCGGTGTACGTTGACGTCGAGGTCCAGGCGGATGTGGAGGTCTGCAGCAGATCCACAGACATGAGTCCAGTCCACGATTCTCAACCCCACCAGTTGAACCCTGAGACTGACCTCAATCCTAAAGGTGGCCTGCACAATGAGCTCAACCCCGACAGTAACTCGGACTCCGATTGGTTGCCAACTGTAGCCTTACCGGACCCCAAACCAACAGGAGCCAAGCCTAGATTTCTAGGTCCACCCCCTTACAAGTCCTCCAATAGCCAGAAATCTCTTCAACACATCTGTCAAATAGAGATTGAGCTCCGTAGCCAGTCCCTGCAACCTCTTGGTTCGGTTCCTTCTCAAGTAACCATCAGTGAATTTGACGCAACTTGTCAAGTGTCGCCCAGAGTGGCGGAGGACTCCTTGAAGCTGCTCAACTCTGGGAGAACAGCAGGGGTGGAAGGAGAAAAGGAGGAGAGTGGTACACCTCAGGAGATCGTCTGGGATGAGCAGGGAATGACCTGGGAAGTCTATGGAGCGTCGCTGGACATGGAGTCCCTGGGATTTGCCATCCAGAACCACGTGCAGTGCAAGAGCCGTGAACACGAGCGGCGTATCGGCACGCTCCGGAAGTCCATATGCCTCTCCGAACAATCGCCCGGAAAGGACAGGACAGGAAAGAGGAAGAGGAACATCTTCAGATCGCTGTTTGCTGGATCAAAGTGCTGCTCGAAACCACGACCCAAAGAGGAAGCGGAAAAGTGACTCATTGTTATGTAAATGTATTTTGTAGATAGTGCTACACTGGAGAATGTATAGCAGACCTAAAAATGTCAAAAAAAATATGTAGCCTACTGTTGCTTCATTTACGGTTTAGACCAGGGGTGCCCAAACTCTGTCCTGGAGGGCCGGTGTCCTGCAGAGTTTAGCTCCAACCCTAATCAAACACACCTGAAGCAGCTAATCAAGGTCTTACTTGGCATACTAGAAACTTCCAGGCAGGTGTGTTGAGGCAAGCTGGAGCTAAACTCTTGACTATGATGAAGTGCATGAGACTGTGTCCACTGTAGAGGCGCCACTTTTGGCCATATTGGTGCAGACTACTACCCAACTGTCAACCTTTCAGGTTTTGGAAGTCTGGAATGTTCTTAAATGTCTCTTAAAGGGATAGTTCACTCAAAAATGAACATTCTATCATCATTTACTCACCCTCATGTCGTTCCAATCCTTGTATGACTTAATTTCTTCTATGGACCCCAAAAGAAGAATGTGTTGAAGAACATCGGGTACCAAAAGAAATTGTACCCCACTGACTTCTGTTGCATGCCTAAAAGAACCCAAAGACATTTCTTAAATGAAACTAATAGAGTTTTGGATGAATATGATTCATTTTACAAGACTAATTTCCTGCCCCATCAAACACCAACTTGTAGACGTTGTTTTGGATTAGCGTGTTCACACTGTTGGTATTTGTTGAAGCAGAGTGGAAATCGCAATTGTTTCCCAACATTTTAAATCCAACATCCAACTTTAGAATTTTTGAAATGTTGGTATTCGTTGATGCAATGTGAACTAGCTTAGTTAATGTGCTAATTTAAAAATTAATCTAAATGAATTGTTCATTATTATGTAACCTTATTGAAAGGTCCATGACATTTTTGTACAGGCAAAATTTGTCTAGTGTCTTCACTCTTAGTATTAACTTGTGTAAAAGCTGAATGTCACTATATTTAGGTTAACATTTCAAAAATGAACTTTTTTAATCACTTTTCTTTTTTAGAAAAAATAAACTTTTGTCTGAGAACTGGTCTGACAGCAGTTTCTGTATTACACTGTTTTTAGGAACCTTGTAGGTTTTCTCAGAACAGTTAATGACTGTCTAACTGAGAGCATTGATTATGTTCAGTCACTGTGGTCACTCACTTGCACAACTGAGCAACTTCAAGCACAGGTAGTTGTTATTTATGCTGGTAGACATTAATCCTATTAAAAATGAATGACTTCCAGTTGGTTTATCACTGCAAAAATGCTCTCATTGTGTGAGCGTCCTGTAGAGATACATGGTCCTCGGCTGATAATCACTGTAGAGCACTTTAAAGGAATAAAATAATGTTTGTGATGTTCTACATGATGTGATTTTTAAAACTTTTTTCAAGTTGAATTGTTAAAAAAGCTTGTGCATGAGCCTGTTTTTTGTTTTCTGATGTGAGAGCCCTTTTAACTACGATTGAGTCCTTGCACGGTGTATGATTTTATGTTATTTTTACCATAGTATCAGGACTTGACTGAATGAGGTCTTTGTGTTTTTGTGAGAGCTCTAAGTGATGTCTGCTGAATATTTTATCTTTTCCGTGTGAGGGAGCAAGACGTTGATATTGACTTTACAGAAGCGAGTGTGGACTAAATTTAGGTATCTTTGTTCTAAATAATGTCTGAATTTGAGTCTGGCTTTAAATATTTCACTCAGGAGTGCAGCATGTACAGCTACCGTGTCCTGTGTTCGGTCGACATTATGGACCCTACAGAGCATCTGCCCTACATACTTAAGTGAAATTAACTGTGCAGCAAATGATGGTGTGATGGTTCTCTTTCATACACCTGTTTTGCTCTCTTTATAGTGTTTGTGTGGCAGCGCTGTACTGATGTCTCTCAAGCATTCTGGCGAGTGTTCAAAACGTCTGTTAACATTGTTAAGTATAGTAAACATTAAACTTCTGCTATTCAGCCTGGACTATTTAACATACAGACTTCACAGACTTTTGTTGATTTTCAGCATTAGATGTGTACTTCTGTTAATTCACGCACAGATTTAGAAATGTAGCATCACTTGTTCACCAATGGATCCTCTGCAGTGAATGGGTGCCGTCAGAATGAGAGTCCAAACAGCTGATAAAAACATCACAATAATCCACACCACACCAGTCCGTCAGTTAATGTCTTGAGAAGACAAAAGCTGTGTGTTTGTAGGAAACAAATCCATCAAGATGTTTTAACTTCAAACCGTTGTTTCTGGCTAAAATACGAGTCCATAATATCGCTTCCTCCAGTGAAAAAGTCTGTCCCCTGTTGTCTGTCTCATCAAAATCCACCTACATTTGTTTAGAGCTGTTTTGGACTGTTTTTTTTTTTTGCTTGTAAATGGTGCTTGTATGTGCATATTTCTCTCCTGATTCAGACCAGACATATGGATAGACATTCGAAGTTAAAAATGTTTCGATGGATTTGTTTCTTACAAACACACAGCTTTCTCAAAATGTTACTGGAGTGGAGTGGATTACTTGTGGATTATTGTGATGTTTTTATCAGCTGTTTGGACTCTCATTCTGACGGCACCCATTCACTGCAGAGCATCCACTGGACTGTTAACAAGTGTTGCCAGTCTTTGCTAGTGCTGCTGTTTCCTTAGAAAAACGTGAATCTCATTGCAATTCATGTTATGGTCTCCTCAGGAATGAGTTATTTATAGTGCATTAAAACGTCTGTGTTTTGAGTACTTGCTGATCTTTTATTCAGGACTTCTGCTGTGTTTACAGCGGAAACATGCTGTGATCCATCTGTGTGTGTATGAGGGAGAAAGAGAGGCCAAACACACACTGGTAGTGCTAATGTCCCTAATACATGTTTAAATCAACCATATTTGGGACTGTAACACATTTTAGTTTAGTTAAAATTGATCTTTTGATGTTCTACAGAGGCATTCATAATTCTAATACTCCTATTGGGTATTCGTGTTCTCAAATCTGTTTTGTTTTATGTTGGATCCTCTAAGAAGAAACACCATAAAGATGCTTTGGTTTGAGGAATTTATTTATTTATTTGGTGTGTTTCATCATGTAACCAAACCAAATAGATGGTTAATATCTTAGCAGTATTATAAGACATTATATATTACGTTATATCCTCCTGGGACCCAGGCATAGACTTTAAATATAATATTTTGTAATTATCATTTAAATCTGACTAACTTTAAAATTGTTTGTCGTAAATAAACCTCTCTTACACGTCTTACACATACATGTCTTCTGTAGAGGACACCAGGACAAACAGCTGTTAATCAGGCATTTTGGGGAAACACAACAAGAAATTATAGATCAATATTCCTATGAAATATGAGATATTCTTATGAAAATGTTGCCAAGTTATTACTCCCATTATAACACTTCTTTTTTTCATTATGGTTTGCCCCAAGAACACATTAATATGCAAATTAGATGCAGTGTACAGATACAGTGTATAGAATGGGAATACCAATTTATGGGCATTTTACGCACATATAAAGTACAGTAGTATATCAAATCATCCTGTTATATCTTTCATAACATAGTTGAGAATCATCTTTGTACAAAGTTTGGTTAAAAATAGTCTGAAACCTAAAAACTGATTGGTGAATGAAAAAATAAATAATTGTTTTTGCCTATACATGCCTTTTCATGTCTATTTATTGTTTTAATAACTTAGTCCTGGCGTCCTCTACAAAGGACATAGAATAAAATGTTTCTTCTCCATTTGTTTCTTATGCTCCATCCAATGTAATGACATACAAAAACAACAATTCACAAAACATTTTTTTCTGGTTCTCAGGAGGACAAAGTATTATCTAATGTTTTAATGATTGAAACACACAGATTTCCATGTTAATGCACAAGAAAGGCTAGGAAATTCTGTTTCAGTTGGTTTTTAAAGACTAGTCATTTGGGTATTTACATGGTACTTTTCAAAGAACAATATGGTACAAGCTCCTAGACCATAGCACACGTCCATGGTACTTTTTTTGCTAGTTGTACTTTTGAATACTTACACCTCATGTATGTGTCACTCGTATGTAACTAGTGACACTCAAGCACTGAAAGGCATTTCACAGAGGAAAGAAATTGCTTAAACTAAAAACTTGAGCTACTTGTGAGAAAAAGATTTTGTCCCTCCATCCTACTGTTGGTCTGTGGTCTTAAATATAATCTTTAATAAAACAATGATTCGTTAATTATGAGGTGTAACAAAAAAATAATAATAAAAAAAATCAGGGACCGTGTTTTTTGTTTAAAAATAGTCTGAAACCTAAAAACTGATTGGTGAATGAAAAAATAAATAATTGTTTTTGCCTATACATGCCTTTTCATGTCTATTTATTGTTTTAATAACTTAGTCCTGGCGTCCTCTACAAAGAACACAGAGTAAATATCTTTTTTCAAAAATGTTTCTTCTACATTTGCTTTTTAATGCTCCAACCAATGTAATGCCATAAAAAACAACAAAAACTTTTTTATATAAACGAACAGAATTAAAACAAATCAAGGAAATCGGAAACCGCTCACACACCCCCTCATCTGATTGGACGAGTGGAGGTCAAAGTCGGCCTGTGATTGGATACTGTTGTGAATAACCTTCTGCGTACGCTACAGAAATCGAACAAACGCATAGAATGGTGTTTTGGGAGGGCGGGGCTTAGTAGCTCGGACGCTGTCTCTGATTGGTCAGGTAGGATGAGTCTAAATAGTAATTTCCTCCCTGTTCATTCTCCACTCCCTAATTTCCATCCAGTGTCTGTCAAAGTTTCTCTGTGCCATTATTCCGGTTTTAATTACTATCCAGACCCGCTTCTGAAGCGGCACGTGACGCCTGATACCTGTTACTTTTCTAAGCGCTGCTCAGGATCGACCAATCACAGCCGTTTGCGTTATTCTGATTAGAGTTACTCCAAAATAATTTCGTAAACATTGCCGCGGAGTATTTCCTTTGTTATCTCAGGTTCAAATTAGTTGAATTAATCGATTTAACAGATTATAGATTTTAGTGTACAAATGTCTTCACTGACATAAAATACACGGAGGTTTAACTGCGGCTTAAATTCGGCTTTTGAGCCGCCAAGCGCCCCCTGGAGCAGGACTAGTTTATCGGTCACCTGAACAATTTAACTAGTAGCGTCTAGGTTTTGACACACCTTCTGTCACTCCAGCTGGACGGGAGACCGAGTCGGACACTGACTTTGACAACTTTGTCAACTAAATGGTAAACCTGCTTATTTGCAGTAGGTAAGTTGCTGTAAATAGTTTTTTATGTTTATAATAAGCGGTGACATTCAGCTGTTTTGACGCATCAGGTGAAAAAATGTCTTCACTGACATAAAATACACGGAGGTTTAACTGCGGCTTAAATTCGGCTTTTATGAATTAAATCAATCAATTAATTAAATTATTTTACTGTTTTCACATAATACAGGGATAAAGTTAAATTAAGGTTTAGAAAAGAGCACAAGTGTGGCAGGAGTAAAAAAAATAACCAAATAAAAATAAATATTCTTGAATCAAAACTACAATACATTTCAAATTAGCAAAATAAAAATATTTTTTAGTATTACTATATAAAGAAGAAAATCTATTTATATAACTGCTGTGTGCAATTTAAATCATTCCTGTGCATTTGGCAACATTAACATTCATTGCAGAACATGGTCTTGTTATGATGAAACATCAGTGTCACATGATCCAGTGATTTCACTTTTATGGTCTTGTGCTGGCATGTGTTTGGACACGAAACGCATGTCTCACAAAGGTCAGCAGTGATGCACAGTGCATGCATGTGAACTTGGCCTCAAGAGGCCACTAGGGGTCATTCAGGTCAACATTCACGTACAGACTTCAATGAATAATTTACATTTAGACATTTAGAAGATGCTTTTATCCAAAGCCACTTACAAATGAGGACAATGGACGCAATCAAAATCAACAAAAGAGCAATGATATGCAAGTGCTATAACAAGTCTCAGTTAGCTTAATGCAGTACAGGTAGCAAGTTTTTTTTTTAAATAATATAATAAATAAAAAGAAAACAGATAGAATAGAAAAAGAATGCAAGCTAGTGTTAGAGGCATTTTTTGCTTTTGTTAATCAGAAGTCAGAAAGTCAGAATTATAATAGTATAATAAATAATGTGTGAGAAAGGCAGAGACTTGGTTGAACACAGCTCGTTCTTTCTTTTTTTAAAGGACGTAGTAGACTTTTCTTCATCAGACGTCCCAGGTTGGGGTCAGGGATTTAGCAAACACCACTAACTATAACTTTAATTTTATCCACAGGAGTCCCATCTGAGGAACAGAAGATCGTCTCAATGTCCGTCTCAGCCGTCTCATTGTCCCGTCTGCTCCGATGCAGCCTGTCCTCGGTGGGCTGGAGCGCCAGGTGTGCGTGTATGCGTGACCCGACCATGCCTGGCGTCCGGTGGAACAGCACTCGTCTGGACGCGGACGGAAGCGGACGTCCAGCCACGTGGGATTCCTTTGGGATCTGGGATAACCGGATAGAGGAGCCCATCCTGCTGCCTCCCAGCATCCGCTATGGAACCCCCATCCCTCAAATCAGCCTGTCCAAGGTGGGCTGCGCCTCCCACATCGGCCGCCGGCGCGACAACGAGGACCGTTTCCAAGTGAACAAACTCATGCATAACGTACTGTACTTTGCCCTGTTCGACGGGCACGGAGGACCACAGGCCGCCGACTTCTGTCACAAACACATGGAGCAGCACATCAGGTACAGGACAGAGTGACCTTCAGTTCAGTTAACCCTTGTATTATGCTAAAATTCTGGTTACAGTTTTCCAGGTCAAATAGACCCTAACTGGATAAAAAAAAAAAAATCTCACTATGAAAAAAAAAACCCCACAAAAAAAAATCTGCAAACTTTTAACATTAACATATGCACATTAATTTATTTATATATACACACACACACACACACACACACATATTGCAAAAACAGATAACTCCGTTTTTTTTTATTTTCAAAAATCATGCTTTTTATTATGTTATCATGTTTTTATTGTGTTTTATTGTGTTAGTTAGCTGTTTTTTTTAGTAATTTTTTAGCTTAATCAAAATAACCCAACTGCAATTTGATTGAGATTAATTGGAATGCACAATGAAAAAGCAAGATTCCTGAGAATTGTTAAAAACGGAGTTATCTGTTTTTGCAAATGAACTCTTCATATATTTCTCAAACATAAAAAAACTTTTTTATTTATTTAAAATTTTGTTTAAAATTCTTACAAAATAAGTAAATTTTAATTAAAACTAAACTAAATTAAAAATCTGGTAAAAACATTAATACTTGTCACTGATTACAAACAATTAGGGGTGTGACCAGATCTCGTGGCAAGAGATCTCGCGAGATCCGATGTGTCTCGCGAGATCTGACTGGTCTCGCGAGAACGTTACGATATCCTCGCGCAGACCTTTCAAGATATATTTGCATTACACTGGCTCGTTCACAAGTGGTGGTATGCAAGATATTTTGTGTTCACATCAGGCAAGTGGCCGCATGATAAGCGGGAAAATTACGCAGTGTAGTCTTTATCCAGTCATAAAAACAGAATTCACAGTTTAACGCGGAATGTCACGGAATTTGTCAAATTTTGAATGAATTAATCAAAAGTAGGTCATTACACTTAAATCAAATCACGATATGGACTAGTATCTGTAAATATTAAGCCGCAAAAATCTATTTAAATATGAATCCTGCATGTTCTGCCTGTCTCTGTTAATGAATGGCGCAGACGCGCGGTTTCATTTACTACACACACACTGAAGCGAGCGTGACACTCGCGGTGATTTCAGCGTCTGCCGTCTCACTAAATGTGGACGTAAACACATGAATCATCTCCAGCTGCTCTGAGAGTCATTTCATGAGCATTTTAGCGTTTGATTTGAGTAAAATTAGCGTCATATCTCATACACAGAACTGTAAAGGTATTCACGGCAACCCGTCAAAATAAAAGTCCGGTTTGATTTGAAGACATTGTGCCTATAACTATTTTTCAGTAGAATGTACATAGCCTAATACTACTACTACAAAAATTCATAAGGCTACTTTAAGAAAAAAATGAATAAATTAAGTTGTTTTATGCATTCAAATAATTAGACATGCTAAAACACAGAATTTGGTAACAATAAAAAATACAAATAATATGGTGAGAAAAAATAAAACATTTCATAGGGCCCTAAACATGTAATTTTTGTTAAACTTTTAATAAATTGATGTGAAAATGTATGTTTCATGATTTTAATTCATAAGAATAAAAGACTGTTTTTCCCTATATATTTCATCATTGAGGATTTCTTTTAAAAAGTCTAAAAATCTCGTCTCGTCTCGTTCTTGTGAACCCAGTCTTGTGTCTCGTCTCGTCTCGTCTCGTGGGATAAGTGTCTCGTCACACCCCTACAAACAATACATAAATAAGTGTAAGTACATGTTTTTAAATACTATAATCAAAACAATTAGTTTTTTTAAATTCAAAATGGGAATATTACAAACAAATGTAAAATATTTTAAAACTAAATTACATTTAAAAATCTGGTAAAAACAGTATACATTTAACATTAATATATATATATATATATTAATTGACATTCTTCTCACACATTAAAAAAACTATAGAACATGTTTTTTTAAACCTGCATTTAACAAATATTTAAAAGAAAGTTCAAAATGTGAATGTTATAAACAATATTTTAAATATCTTAAAAAAAATAAAAAATAAAAAATAAAAAAAAATATATATATATATAAAAATAAAATGGACAAAAAAATAGTCCGGAAACCTTTCTTGAAAACATAAAAATGGCATCGGTTGTGTCATACACCAACAAATACAATTTTTTTATTTCAAATGTTACTTTTGAACTCAAATTCACACATTTACTAAAAAGTGTGAGTATAAGTTAAACATAATTAAATCAAGACTTACCTGTGTTGGAACTTGGTGCTTTTTGTTTAAACCATTTGTTTAAAATATGAAATAAAAAGAATTAATAAAATATGCCTTTCGAAATCATAATAATTACACAAAGTTTAATGAAAAGTAAATGTACAGTGTGCACACCAAAAACAGCACACATTGTGTCAGTCCATTTTTAAGACGATATTCTGGAGTTTTGCTATTTAGATCTAAATATGGATTGCATTAAAATATCTTCTAATACCTTTGTCCACGTATTAATTATTCATGGGATCTCAGAATGTAGAAAAAGAAGAGATTGTTTTATAGACGGCCAGAGAGGCTTTGCGCCCATTTGAGTTTCAGACGCGTTCAGTTGCTTCTCGCAGAATCACGGGACACGCGGGAAGCTGCAAGAAAACAAGGTAAAGATGTGCAATATATGTTGTCCCTTTTTTCATACATATAAATAGTACACAAGGAATAGGAAACAGTAATTATCTTTTTTAAAATCAGTTTTGAATGTAATTTTAAGATGGATATTTGTTGTAACAATATTTGACTTGATTTGGTAAAATACATTTTTTAAAGAAATATTCCTCAAATAAAGGTTTTTTTTGTTTGTTTGTTTTTTTACGTTTGACTTCTCACACTTTAGTGAATAAATAAACATGAGCACGTTTTTTAAAAACTGTATTTAACAACTATTTAAAAAATACAAAATGTGAATATTATAAAGCATATTTTAAATATATCTATTTAAAAAAAAAAGAAAACTAAATTAAGTAAACATGTAACATTATGTATATTAATTAACATTAACACTATTAATTAACAAACGATAGAACATGTTTTTTTTTTTTTACTTATTTAGCAACTATTTAAAAAATACAAAATGTGAATATTTTAAACAGTATTTTAAATATTTGGCAACAATTAAAATTTAATTAACAAACTGGTAAAAACAGTAAACCGTTAACATTGATTCTTCTCACACATTACAAAAAAATTAAAAAGAGCATATTTTTAAAAACTATTTTAACACCTATTTTAAAAATGTGAATATTATAAACATAATTATATTATAAACTGTTTTTTAAATGTACCATTTGTATTTATTTACATTAATTTTTGTGTTCTTTCCTGAAGCTCATTAGAGCATATAGTGCTAGCAAGATCATGGGTTTGATTTAATGCATGAACTGATAAAAATGTATGCCTTCAAAACCGGATACATTTCATTTTCATGTTCATGACCCTAAATGAGAAAAACATCCTAGGTTAACTAGTATTTCCAACAACTTGAAAATGCATTACAGGTCAAACTGACCCGGGATCTAATATAAGGGTTAAAAATACATCATCGTAAATGAAATGAGGATTTTGTGTTTTGTAGGGATTGTTTGGAGGTGGAAACAGATTTACAAGCAGTTTTGTCTAAAGCGTTCCTGCAAGTAGACGCAGCTTTGGCTGCGGAGCTGCAGATGTACGGCAACGGTATGAAAGATTAACATTTCTATTTATGCATTTGGCACACGCATTTATCCAAAGCAACTTGCATTGCATTCAAAGTATTCATCTACAGTGTTGGGGGTAATGTAACGGATTACAAGTAACACGAGTTACGTAATCAGATTACCTTTTTCAAGTAACTAGTAAAGTGATTCAGTATTCCTCAAAATTAATAAAAATAATCAGAATATGACGCAAACCTGCAATAATTAAATGTTAAACAACACAAATATCCTTTATCTTTTATATTTGCCAAAAATATAACTTTTTTATTTTAAAAACAAACAAGCGAGCCGTGTCCAGATTTAAAAAGTAACGCAAAAGTAACGTAACGCATTACGTTCCATAAAAAGTAACTAAGTACCGTACTTAGTTACTTTTTTATGGAGTAACGCAATATTGTAATGCATTACTTTTAAAAGTAACTTTCCCCAACACTGTTCATCTATCAGTTCATGCACCCATGCACACTTCAGTAAAGTGTGTTTATGCATGTGGTTCAGCCTCCCTCATGATGGTGGGCACGACGGCGACGGTGGCGCTGTTGAGAGACGGGATCGAGCTGGTCGTCGCCAGCGTCGGAGACAGTCGAGCTCTGCTGTGCAGGAAGGGAAAAGCACGCAAACTCACCGACGACCACACGCCAGAGAGGAAAGATGAGAAACACAGGTACACACACACCAGCGCTTCAAGAATAACATCATCTGGTATGTGTAGTGATACGAGAGCGCTCTGCGTATGCGCTATTAATAAACGCAAAGACCTGCAACTCACATTACGGCTCCCGTCTGTAAGAAATGTGCATGCAGTGCTACACAAGCGTTCGTTTGGCTATGTGGTTATTTACAGAGCAATTTCTGTGTATCGGTTAAATAAAATTACTGTTTTAAGTTACTGTTTGGACACAGTACTATGCTAATAACATGCTTTTCGGGTGAAATACCTTGGCATAGCCTGTAAATGCCAATAATCAAACAGTAAAAATGATTTGGACACTGAAGGGACACTTAAAATAAATGTCCCGTACAAAATACAAAATATTGAAATCAAGTGTCATATTGTGTCTGTTTGTGGTTAGCTGTTATTTTAGTATTAGTTATATACTATTAAAGTTTTTACCTTTTATTTTTTATAATGAGTTTTTACTTTAATTTTAGTTAGATATTTTATTATGTGCTTTTGTAATTTTTATTAGTTTTTCTTTTTCCTTTTTTATTTTATTAGGTTTTATTTTTATTTCAATTATAGCTATTTATTTTATTCATATTTTGAATTAGGTTTCTATCTATCTATCTATCTATCTATCTATACACACACATATAGGCTATATTCCATTTTCACTTTCATTTTAGTTTTAGTCATTTTGTTTTTAATATTAAATATGCCTATATAGTTTTTTATTCATTTTTAGTTATAGTGAAAAATATTGCCTTGTCAACTAGCTAAAATATATTTAAATTGTTTTTATGGTTTTAGTATTAGTTAACTATAATAACCCTGTTGCCAAGACAGCATTTCTAATTTTCATTTAGTGTGTTTCATCTAACTCTTATATTTTATTTTATTTGAAATAACAAAAATGTTTTTAATAAATTTAATCAGAAATGTTTCTTGAGCAGCAAATCAGCATATTAGAATGATTTCTGAAGATTATGTGACACTGAAGACTGGAGTAATGATGCTGAAAATACAGTTTTGATCACAGAAATAAATTATATTTTGCGATATATTCACATAGAAAACAGCTATTTTAAATTGTAATAATATTTCACAATATTACTGTTTTTACTGTATTTTTGATCAAATAAATGCAGGCTTGGTGAGCAGAAGAGACTTCTTTAAAAACATTTAAAAAAATCTTACCGACCCCAAAGTTTTGATTGAGTGTATATCGATATCACCAGTTGTAAGTAACATCTGTGTGTGTGTGTGTGTGTGTGTGTGTGTGTGTAGAATTCGTCAGAGTGGTGGGCTTGTGACCTGGAATAGCGTTGGTCAGGCTAATGTTAACGGCCGGTTAGCAATGACCCGCAGCATCGGAGACTTCGACTTGAAGAAGAGCGGCGTGATCGCAGAACCAGAGACCACTCTAACTCTAGTACGCTCTTTTCACATGACTTCATTGCATAATTTCAAAATAAAGGTCAGGCCTTGAAATTGTGCTTTATTTCATTTTGTGCCATTTCAAATGTTTAATTGACATGAAATGAAGCTTAATTTTGGTGGCTGTGTTTCCATGTGCAGAATTTGCCTCTTAATCAGTGTGAATCTGCTCTCATTGTTCTGTAGTTGCAGCACGCTCACGACTCTTTCCTGGTTCTCACCACCGACGGCATCAACTTCAGCATGACCAACCAGGAGATCTGTGACATCATCAACCAGTGCCACGACCCCACCGAGGCGGCAAACGTCATCGCTGAGCAGGTGAGGGGGAAATAGTCTGAAAAAGTCAAATCTGACGCGGAGCTATAACTTTTGAAGCACAACTAATGCCGAGTTCACACTGCACGATTTTCAAAGACGTCGCGTCACTGTTGGTTTCACACTGAACGACTATCTGGGGTAGCATTCAGTTGTTGCTGTGTTCACACTGCACGATGGAACGACGACAGGAGGGTACAGACCGCATGACTTCACAATAGGAAGAATCGCCGACAGCTCTGTCTGGTGCAGGGTTGCCAGGTTTCGCTACAAAACCCACCCAATTACTACTCAAAACTAGCCTGAAAATAGCCCAATCGCTTTCGAGGGGGTCCCCCAGTAAAAATCTGGGGTCGCTTCAACCTGCTGACATAAAAAACAACCGGCGGCAATAGTGGATTTGGCAACACTGGTCCGCAAACTACGTTTCATATAACTCCTCCCCGAACTTCCCGCTGCCCTGTCTCTTGGTCTCTCATTGGCTGTAGGTCATCGTGATTGTGAATCGCCGACAGCTCCAGATATTGAGCATGCCAAATATTTCACGGGCGTCGGCGACGTATCGGCGATTCCCTCAGATCGCGTCTTTGATAATCCACACTGCGTGATTGTCACTCGTGTGAACGAGCACCGATTTGCCTCCGATTTCAGGCATTTGTCGGCGATTTCGCAAAACCTGTCGGCGAGTGAAAAATCGGGCTAAAATCGTGCAGTGTGAACTCGCCATAAGGTTCTTCAAGTGTGTGTTTGTGTTGTTCAGGCTCTGCAGTACGGCTCGGAGGACAACAGCACAGTCATTGTCGTCCCGTTTGGAGCCTGGGGAAAACATCAGAATGCAGAATACACGTACGACATGAGCCGAAACTTCGCCTCCATCGGCCGCTGGTCCTAACGGCGGTCAAAAGATCATGTCAGCATGAGAAGAAACGCTCCCAATCAACAAGCACACCACTCGTCTGTGTTCTCCGAGTAAACAAACCAGTCTGAAGATCATGAAAACAACTGCTCTTCTGCAACTTCGCATCCAAAAAGAGAGTAAACGTGGTGGATTATTTGGTTTATTGTTAGGGAACACTCATTGCATTAAATAATTTAGTCATTCGTTCATGAAACATCAGAAGGATGAATTCTGTGTAAATCATGTCAACACTGAATGAAGCCCATCAAACAAAAGTGATAACAGGTCACTGATTAGATTCATTAAAATCTAGCAAAGGGGTCGTTGTATTTTTATTTAAGGGTCTTTATAACTGCTTATTTATTGGCTGAAACTGTATGTAATTATATCTCAGTGTTGAATACACCAACCCATACCTGTGCACACCCATTCAATAAATAGTTAATATAATAATAATAATTATTATTATATTAAATAGTAAATGATAGAATTTTTCTTATATCTTTAGTTTGTTGTGTTTCGTATTTTGAACAATTGACTGGTTTTATCTGACCAAGGGTACATTTACATGACAATATTACGTAAAATGGAAAAGCTTTTCATTTGCGTTTTTGAAAAATTTCATTTTGACAACGTTGTCAAAATGATCCACGAAAACGACCACTGACTGTATTATTCATTCTGAATGCTGTATTATTCATGCCAGGCCAGTAGTTGGCGATGCAAGTAGTTTATTTGCACTTTAAAGGGGTTATATGATGTTGCTAAAAAGAACATTATTTTGTGTATTTGGTGTAATGAAATGTGTTTATGCGGTTTAAGGTTCAAAAAACACATTATTTCCCACATACTGTACATTATTGTTTCTCCTCTATGCCCCGCCTTTCTGAAACGCGTCGATTTTTACAAAGCTCATCGGTCTGAAAAAGCGAGGTGTGCTCTGATTGGCCAGCTATCCAATGC